>NC_051158.1:175898816-176130402 GCF_013339745.2 Dermacentor silvarum
GCACCGGTTTCTCGACGTCTCCGACATGGCGACACCTGTTTCTACATGAACTGTAGGCAGACTGCATTTAACTAGCCTATATATATCTGCATGTCTTCTAGAGCGTAGTTTAGGGAACTGTTACGTGTGTGCTGTTCATTGTATTACGTGTCCAATACAAGTCTGATGTGTGTTTGTGCTTCGGCGTGCTGCTTCTATCTCTTTCTGGAGTGATCCTGCACCCAATAACATCACACAGCTGTCCTTGAATGTAGCTGTAGTTTTGCTTACAATGCCTTGTATGCAACGCCTTCAATACAGGGCTATAATTGTATAATATTTATATCTGCGCTGTCCTCACAAATATCCAAAGGCTTCGGTGATTGTGCTTGTCACAAAAGTAAGCAATACATATGCAGAAATTAAAAAAAGAGTGGTAGTTCACAAAGTCAAAGTTGAAACAATTGATGTGAGGTCAGACCCACAAAGTAAGTATGTCAACATTAAAATACAATGCATTTTGCTGCAAGTAAAATGTACAACAAAGCTTATGTTGTATCACAGACCTACAAAAAAGTTAGCACCGTGGAAGCTGAGCCAACACACCGCAAATTTAGGACGCGACGGCTCTATTACGTTGTGAAACTCAAATGAATGAATATTTCACGGTATTTAAAACACTCATTGAGTGGTATACACGAAATGTTTGCGGTTACAGTGAATCTGGCATCATAAAAGGCTATTGTAAAGCAAGTGAACAGAGTGAGCACATTAAATTATTTAAAAAAATAGTAACACCAACGGTATTCCAGGTGGCAGTGGCAAATTTCCACAAAGGTCAGGTAAAAGACATACAGGATAAACATTAAAAAAACATTGTCGTCCTCAAGCGTATACCTAGCTCACACATAATCCATTGAGAGTATTCACAGCATGTCCATGTCATCACACAGTTTGCTCTAGTGAAAGGTAGGCAAGCTAACCTACCGTCATTGTCCACACTGTTTAGCTTGGGCTGAATAGAACAATTGTTTAAGCATAATTTGCATGCAGGTGATTCAAGCTACAGCATTCAGCAAGACAACAAACAGGTACTTGCAGAATTTACAATAAGGTATCACATTTTCCCTCTATAAAAGTTTGACATCTGCATACAACGCTCTTGAACAATATATGCACTTTACAGAGTAACTCAAAAAACAAATACCTTAACATAAAACCTGGTGGGACAGCTGAAGTTGATGGATAAAGGAATTAATTGTGTGGGCCATCATGAACATAATTCACCCACGAGAAAACTTGTGTAGCAATTCTTCCAGTACTGCGAGCCACAGGCACCCAAGCTCAGACACCCTGCCGGGGCCAGCAGAGTAACCATGATCCTGTAAAATTGCTTCTGTGAGTGGTTCACTGGCTGCAGGGCTTCTCTGAGGGGCAGTGAGGTTAATTACATCGATGGAGTATGGTTTTTACAGAGGAGCGTACAAAGAGAATTTCGATGTATTCCAATAGAAAGCAATTTCCGCCATCAATGTCCTTGACCTCATTACTAACTATCAGACGCTTCAATGCTGCTGCAAACTGCTTTGCTGTTGGTTGTCATTGCAGCCCCCAAATGATTTTATTGCAGCAAAAAAAGTAACTCAAGGTGGTCCTGACTGAGCTTGGAAGTCGGAAGATATGCCAATAGGCCATTTTCTGTAACCAAGTGGTTGTATAGACGGTTGTCTAAGCACACCACAAAGCGAATGAAGCCTGTCTTTTGGTTGGTCCCTGTCATTAGTTTACCAGCTGCAGACTCCCTGAGCGAGCAAAAGTAGGCCATAAGTTCTTTGACATACGCAGTGACAGGAGTCACATTTTCAGGACACAGCGGTCCTTTCTATTCTTCTTGCCTTGGATGTCTTGAATTTAAAATGTCAAATGCGTTGTTGACATGTCTGATAAACTCTTCTGTTGGCAGAGGAATATGAAAATTTTGAATTTTTTTGAGCTCTGCAGTCGCTAAGAGCATCTGCTACCGATTGACTAAACGTTTGAGCCAACAACGAGACTTTCATGGGCTGGTTTTTCCAGGTAATATGTGCTTGTGTAAGTTTGTTTGCCAAATGTAGGCCCTGTGGGTACTGGATTTCATGCAGCTCATTAAGGTGTTTCAACAATATGAACTGTTTGTTCATATCACAATAGCCTTTTTATCAAACAGGGTGTACCGCAGTAGCTTTAACATGTGACAGGGATCCAACAAGGCAAAGAAAAGGTTTTTTTGTCACTGGATGTGGAAAAGAAGCATCCAGCTCAGTCAGGTCCATCTTGCAGACAAGGCTGTGCAGCAATGACAAGTTCGCTGCAGCGCCATCGCAGGTCAAACTCACAATGTGTGCACCTTTTTCGTGAGTGAAGCTAGCAGCTTGCAGCACCAAATTGCGCCTCTGCTCACCACCAAGGCCATGCACTAGAAAGTAGCCAATCGGCAGCTTCCATCTGCCATTGATTGCAACAAGCATTAAAACAAATGCATCTTAGGCAACTGGAAAGCTGTCATCATTGACATCAATGCCCATGTCAACATATCCATGGAAGCTTTTCCCATCCCACACTACTTCTTTGAATGGCCATCTCATCCACAACCAGATTGCATAATGTGGAGAGCCGTGCTTTACCTTGATAGCCAATGCAGTCATTGCCTCTTTTGAAAAGTCAGCAGCCCTATCAATGGATTTATATCATTTACACAGTGTCTTTGGATGCGGGAGGCATGTGTTGAAAACAGCTCGTATCTGTATGTTCTAGGGGAATAAAAATGCAAAGTCAGTGCAAATGGCCTGAGCTCTGGCGAGTAAGCGGGTGACATTGTTGGCACCAGACTTATGTGGCAGTCGACGCATGAGCAAGTCTTTTTTTGCCCCACCAAGACTCTGCAATATGGCGACATCCTCATTTCCTAGAATGTGATTGTCAGATAAATCTTCTATAACATTTTCAAGATGAGCAACCTTTTGAAAAAGCTGCTGATGGGATTGCCGTAGAGTCTTCATCTTCTTCTTGGTCGCAGTTTGTAATTGTGTAACGCCATACTTCATGCCTCAGAAAGGCCTTTTCAGGTGCATCTTCTGCTGGCTGTGGCTGCAAAATATCACGCGCTGTAACAGGTGCATGAGCGACCAACATGACACAAAGCACGTACGCAGAACAAATTAATTGTTGTGCCATACACTCTTGTGCAAGCTATGAAGAATATAATGCTTAATTTTAGGTCATTACATTGCTCACGAGGGTTTCCGTTTACACTTTTGTGAACTTAAAAACTGTGGGGGCATAAAACTGCCATCCACACGAGCTTGCTAGTGTCACTTAATTTTGTTTATTTATTTGCTAAATACTGCAGGCCCATCTGAGCCCAGGAAGCAACTAGCACAGAAGAGGCCAATGTAGCATATCATAGTTCAATGAGAGGTGTTTTACAGAAGCATTTTAGTTTGAGTGGGCAAAATATACTGAGCTCATATATCACGGCTCATTGTGACCGATCGAACATATAAAGAGCCTAGAAAATTGTGAAAAACCTGTTGGTCTTCTAGTTATCGCGTCATTTGAATGGAAGAGAAAAATTGAAAAAGGATTATTGGCCGATAATTGGTGTTTAATGCAAACCCTGAGGAAACTCATACCACTGCGGACGAATATGAATGTTTCAGTATTTAATTAGATGGTTGCCTTGATCATAAATGTTAGTGTCCAAGTGCAGTTCACTGAGTGACATTTATTATGCTTGAGCTATTAAACTGTTGCCACGAAAATACTATATGCCACTTCACTTGTAGCTACCTAAGGAAACAAGTATGTAAAAATTGTAGTGGTCGAGTATTATCCTCACCATAGTATGCCTTGCTGTTCGAGGTGTCGCTGGGTTGTGTGTAGGCAGTGCTGCAGAAGTTTCACCCTTGAGCGTCCTGGAGGGCCTTGGACTGGGAGACTGGACAAAATACATCAAGTGCAATGAGGAGGGACTGCTTACTGCAACATAACTTGAAATTGATGACCGTGCAAACGAAACACCAGATGCACAGTTGAAGCTAAAACCTGGGACTAATAGCGACACCATTGGCTTCATTTAAAATTTAAGCACAATAATGACCAGCAAGCAGGACATTGTTAGGGAGATCAGTGGCTGTGGCTATATACTGTATTTTTTATCTACTGTCCCAAAAAATGTTGATAAAGCTTACCAGCACAGTTGGCATGTTATAAATTTTGTTACTGTTGTAAATGTTGGAGCCCAGCAAGGGTGTTAATTATGTGTATAATGAGAGGACATGGCTGAAGTATAATTCAGAGAAGGAGTGTGTTTTCCTTATTCCAACTTTACTGAAAAAAGTGGTTTTTCATCTTACATGACACTGCTTTGCTGCAGTTTGTTTTATTTTCCTTATCTTGTACTTATCCTAGATTGACTAAAATGAGATTATGATGTAGCATATATGGCTTTCATTCATTAGCACTTGCTTTTGCCAGTGTTAACAATGAAATTTGAACGCAGTATGCTTGTCACCTGTGTCAAAAAAGGGCTGTAATGTAGCCAATGATAGGTTGAACAGTTCTATCCTTCTCTTCATTCTGAGCATTACTAATAGATCTATTAAATCTGTCGAAAACATCCTACAAAAAGCTGTATGACAGTCTCATATACATTTTTGAAACTGTAATTAAAACTTTAAAGGTGAAATCCAAAATATATATTAAATGGAAACACCAGATTTTTGCAAAGCAGATCAGAACATGAATGAACCAAGGCACACATGTGAGAAAATGTCTTAAGCAAGCTCTGTGATCATTGCGACAATCAAACATGCCAGGACATGTTGGATTTCGGAAGGCTCATCAGCGATCTCTGAATCAGTCAAAGACGCGCTAGCAGATGTAGCCGTACCCTCTGCTAGCACATCAATCAGACAAGCCCTCAGAGATGTCCATATCCATTGTGGCTTGAGAGAGACCTGCCTGAATATAAGAAATGCATATTTCACTTCAGGAATGGTGGAGGACATCTACCACAGTCATGAAAAAGGTATGAGCAAACTGGAAACATGCATTACGGCTGCATACAGATGTGCATCAACTTACTGGCTCAACTTGATGCTGTTATGTTCCCGTGGATGTAGCTGTTTCACTTTAAGGTTGACTGATTGCTGTGGCATCGACCTTTGCAAGCATCTGCAGTTAAAGAATAACCCACCAGATATTTTTAAGGTCCAACAATAACATTTACTGTTGAATCCATTTACACAACCTTTGCAGAGTCATGCAAAAGACCTCACATGATCTATGGATGCTTTCCCTATACACCGCATCCCCTTGTGTTGAAAACTATCTTTGATCTATGTGTGCTTGTAAAATACACATACAGCTAATTGAATCTCGGGGAAAATGGAGCTGTAGTAAACTTGCAGTGGATGTTTCACACAATAATATCAAAGATATAGCTGTAACACATGCATAATGTAATGCCCCCTCTGTAATGCCTCCAGGCCTTCAGGGTACTACTAATAAATTAATGAAAATGATGTTGACTCCTGTAATTTAAAGTGAAACTGTGTTATTTCATCTCAACTGTCATTTACCTGCTGTTTAAAATATGTCAACCAACATCATATCTTCTGAAAAAAAAAAGAAAATGATATTTAGTCTCAACATGGGGAGTGATTGAACTTTGCAACATGATGTTTGAACTTTGCACTCATAAGCCGAGTTACTACGAGCAGAATATTCTCTACAAAATTATTGTTCTTGGCGACTATTGCAAAACTTGGTATGTAATGGGAAGACTAATCTTTCATGGTTTCTTCAAATAATTAGTTTTATTGCAATTTTGATTGTTTTCAGCCACAAGAAATACATACAAAATTCAGTCAATAATAATTTTTATAGCAGGAAATGTAATTCTTCGACAATAAATAGTTTAACATCGTACCTTTTTAGGAGTGTACGCTAGCTGATGAAAGTACTTCAAAGAGAAATAAATGTTTAACACTTAGTGGGAATTATGACAAATTTGAAAAAAAAGGCTTGAATAGTATTGCAACACTATTTCGTCAGTTATAATTCACACGAGCACGTAGTCACTAACGATCGCGAATATTGCAGTTCCATTTTCATAAATAAAAGAAACGTTCATTGTGCTTACCTATGGAAGGACAGGCCATCACGCCGATTTTCTGTTCGATTAGGGCATCCTGGCACAAAACACTTCATCACGCAGGTGCGCCTACTGCTGACGGGAGTTCTCGCCGGTCTGCTAAGAGGCCGAAGTCTTTGAGCAGATCTTGAGCAACAGTGTCGACTGCGCTACCTTAACTACGGGCCGGCACGGCCCTAAATATGTTCGGAGTCTCCGGCTCGCCAGTCCATCCTTGGGCACAAGACGGGACGCATTTTTTCCCGTAGGGAAACAGCCGCTTCGAACCCTGTACGCTCGCTTAATCGCGTGCACATTTTGCGGTGGCGAAAGGCATCATTGTTTCCCAGAAGACGTCGTCAAACGCAACGAATCGTCGTCGGAAGGGCGGCTTGGTTGCCTTCACACGTTTGCAGGGCGAAAGGTACACGTTTGCAGGGCTAAAGGTTCCCTCGTTTCCCTGAAACCACACGGAAACGCAACCAGTCGTCCTTGAGGTGGTCCTCCCGGGTTGTTGGGCGCAATGTCGGTTAACCGACACCTTCGTTCGCAACAGCCTTGGCGCCTGTCTGCTAATTAAGCGGCGAGACTCAACTGCTTCACACACTCGAATTCCTTCACTAACCTCGGCGCGCGTTTGCCACGTTGAGTATGTGCGCATATTCCGAAACCCCCGCAGCAGACGAAACCGAAGCCACCGAGGCAAGCCGAGTAATCTACCGCTTGCCTATCACGTGAGGGCCTATTTCCCATCATTCCATTCCTCTAAATTTTTTATGACTAGGCTTCAAGATTGTCAAGTGACGCTCCCTCCTAGTTTTTTTTCCTTCCTCCATGCGCAGTATAAAGCGCGCGTTCGCTGTGCTTCCGTCATTATCTCTCTGTGCAACGATGTGGGAAACGCATGAACAACGTCAACGTCGGCGCTAGTTGCAGCGGCAGCGCCACCGCCGCGGAGCAGAGGAAGGCTCGGGAAGCCGAAGGTAAACGTCAACGTCGGCAGGAAACTTCTACGGAAGCAACACGGGCTCGGCACGCCGAAGTGGAACGTCAGCGTTATCAAGCCGACCCCGAACTCCGGGCTCGGAAAGTCGAAGCGCAGCGGCAGCGTCGAGCGGCAGCTCCTGATCACGAAGCGACGAGGCAACGCGAGTCTGCGGCCAGAGCAGCAACCCATTCGAAGCCATTAAAATGCCCGCGCTTCGACGGTGCTGACGACGCAACAACCCCGTACAAACGTCTCCTCTCTTCTCAATACATTCTCTCACTCTAACTTTCATTGGGTTGTGTTGCCAAGTGAAACGACACGGAAACTCGATGCGCACCCCCCGCGGATGCTTTCGCATCCCACCATGGTTGCCCATATGGTGAGATGATGTGATTTTTTTCTTCGCCAGTACAACTGGAGATGCCAAAGGGCTGTGTGAGGGCTGTATCACGCCGCGGGGAAGCATATCAGTAACCTGGTCGTCAATGACACGGCGTACGTTCTGCGTGTGAGACTCGATACGGGCGCTGGCGCAGAAATGCGTGGGCGCCAGTGTCAATGTGGTGAACGATGGCGGATGTGCAGCCCAAAGAAGGCTGTTCAATGTCAAAAGATGTGCTGAAACGGTTGAGGAGCTCCAAGAGCTGGATGGGCTGGTTGTCGGAGAGTTGGGAATGAATTGATGTGTTGAAGACATACAAGGATGCTGAAGCAACTGAAGTATCAGAAGTAATACTGATGACAGGAAGGTCGGTCATCATCATCATCGTGAGCCTATATATATGTCCACTGCAGAACGAAGGCCTCTCCCTGCGATCTCCAATTATCCCTCTCTTGCGCTAGCCGATTCCAACTTGCGGCTGCAAATTTCCTAACTTCATCGCCCCACCTAGTTTTCTGCCGTCCTCGACTGCGCTTCCCTTCTCTTGTAATCCATTCTGTAACTCTAATGGTCCACCGGTTATCCATGCTACACAATAAATGGCCTGTCCAGCTCCATTTTTTCCTCTTAATGTCAACTATAGTATCGGCTATCCCTGTTTGCTCTCTGACTCACGCCGCTCTTTTCCTGCCTCCTAACGTTAAACCTAACATTTTTCGTCCCATCGCTTTTTGTTCGGTCCTTAACTTGTTCTTTAGATTCTTTGTTAACCTCCAAGTGCTGTTGTTAACCACCAAAAACACTCTTCGTCCTCGCCTTTAGCTTGCGTATTTGTTTGTTGCTACAGCATTATTTCTACAACCAAATCTAACCTGCATGAGATCAAAAGTGTGGGCGCTTTACCCGTTCTCGCTCTTCTTGCTCCAGCAAAGGGACTTGAACAACTGTGTACCGCTATATATTCTGTTTGAACGCTGCACATGGTTGGCTGGTTTGCATTTGTATTCAATCTACTTACGAGAAACCTGCAGCGTTGAACATACTGATGTTCCCTTCGGTACAGCTTCGGGTCAAGTGTGACGAGACAATGTTTTATGTGACAATGACGGTAAAAGAAACAAGGATAGCAAGTCCCAGGTTGTATCTACAGACCAAATACAATAATCTGACGTCCTGACTTACTCAACTCCAAATTGGGAAGCTGCTCATGGCTCCTGCTTCTGAAATGAGGCACAGAAACTGCCTAATTTATGCTTATCAACTTTGTGTGCCTTTAATTTATCATCGTTCAGTTCGCACTGTCTTAGAAAAACACGTGGAGAGCGCGAGCACCTCATAATGGGCGGGGCATGATATGACAACCAAGTCTGCTAGAATACACGCGTGAGGCACCAAAATAAAAGTTCCCGCAGTTGTGGCGGACTAAACAGGACGCCAAGACCAATGAATTATCGCAACGGTGGAGTCCAGAAAGACTGTAATACGTATGTGCTGACAAACATGCACACGTTAGTGGTTAACAAAACACTGCCAATCTTGGACACGTTCCAGTGGCGGACAATTTGCAGAGGGAACCAAAGTGGTCCATCCCCCCACAATGGTATTGGGACCACAGGGAGGTATGCGGTGTCTTTTCTGCTTGTTTTAAAGTACATTCAGGGAAAAACATTGTGTGCAATGCTTCATGTATTGGTGCGCCGACCGCGACTCGAAGGACAGTTTTATTGCGATAGCAATTATATGGGCACTCCTAGCAGATTTCTGTCGTCGCAGTGAGGTTCCGTATGACGTCTAAAGACGATGAAATTGTAGCCGCGCGCCGTATGCTGTATGTGCGAGTGAAAGAGCGCGAGGGGCGCCCGCTTTCACTCGCACATACAGCATACGGGGGACGGGAGGAAGGGAGGGGAGGGGATTTTTAGCTGTGGCACCAAATGCGTCTTTATATAAAAGCGTTGCGAGGCGAGAAAGACTTCCGACGCTGCTCGACGAGTGTCCCGTTCTGATCTCGTCGAAAACCTCCGAGCCGCCGCCAGAGGCACTGGCAACAGTCACAAATGCCGCGCGCGTTCGGTGCGAAGGCAGGCAAAACGCCGATGGCGTCGACAACAGTTCTGTGCGTTGCTGGTGCTGGTACGCGTCCAAGTTTATACAGCTGATAAAACTACTATCCTTACTCCGTACTGCTCTCTACTAATTTTGCCATCGCAATCAGTCAGTCAGTCAGTCAGTCAGTCAGTCAGTCAGTCAGTCAGTCAGTCAGTCAGTCAGTCATTATTAATTTTCACCAAAACAAGAACATCGGTGAAAAGGGGGAGACGGCGAAAAAGCTGGGGATACTGCAGCTTGACTAAGCACCGTCCACCTTGTAGGAGCAATGACAGGGTTAATATACAGGCAAAAAAGCGAATAGTTATACAAGCAAAAGTGAATAAATATATTAGCAGGATAAACAGACAAGCGAAAACAAATAATTATTATACACTAGTACGAAAAATATTAATAGTACATATGGCATCATATTCGCATATAATAAAGCAAGAGAAGACAAATGGCATCGTAGTTCTATGCTTAGTGAAAACATAATGATATAAAGCAATACGTTTTAGGGAATGCGCAGTTACAAAAAATCACAGCATATCCACGGGGTGAATGATGATGAGTGGGCGAAGCTCCGGAGGGAATCATCGGATCTCCCGCTTAAGGGGACGCTAGCACAAACGCGTTAGAAACGTGCAGTACTCTCTAGTAAGCGGGAGCGGCCACAGCGTCTTACGCAGCCATTTACACACGCCGGAACGTGCACCGCGTTTGCCGACGCCATTGCATGACTGCTGAGAGAGTATACCCCCCGTATTCATAAACACTCCTCGACTTGAACTTGACTTGCCACCGCCTTGGGCAGCGCGTTCGAAACGCGTTGAAGGTAAGGCGGAGAGGCCACAGCGTCTTACACCAGCTTCTTACACGGGCCGTAACGCGCTAGCACAAACGCGTTAGAAACGCGCTAGAAACGCGGCCTTTCGTTAATGTTGGGCATTTATTGCCATCGTGGTGCGTGTGTCTATGTGCGCTTCGGGGCACCCATTGTATAATATGCAGAAAGGAGGAGACAATTGAGCATGTATTCCTGGATTGTTGGGATGCTGTTTTTCTTTGGGATGGCTCCAGCGCGCAATCAAAAAAACACCGCATATCCACGGGGTGAATGATGATGAGTGGGCGAAGCTCCGGAGGGAATCATCGGTAAACCGTGAATCTTCCGTGTAATTCGCCCAGTCTCGCCGCACTAAATCGAACGATTGACTTCCACCAATGACACGCGCCATATGTGACGTCATTCATATTTTATAACAGCGCCCTTCATTATAATTGCACCATCTCCCGCTTAAGGGGACGCTAGCACAAACGCGTTAGAAACGTGCAGTACTCTGAGGGGAAGAGGCCACAGCGTCTTACGCAGCCGTTTACACATGCCGGAACGTGCACCGCGTTTGCCGACGCCATCAGCGTTTATGAATACGGGGGTAAGGCGGAGGCCCACAGCGTCTTACACCAGCTTCTTGCACGGGCCGTAACGCGCTAGCACAAACGCGTTAGAAACGCGCAGTCTTTCGTTAATGTTGGGTATTTATTGCCATCGGGGTGCGTCTATCCATGTGCGCTTCGTGGCGTAGTGGTTAGCGCCACACGTTCAGAAGCGAGGGGTCCCTGGTTCGATTCCGCTACGGCCACAACTCTCGGAATTTTTTTTCTCATAAAAGTAGACGTGGCTACCTACTACGACGACTACTACTACAGAGGAGGGACAGACCCCCTAAGGAGCTTCGCCCCTAAAAAGAATTCCCCCTCGATGCTTATGGCATTCGCTACTTGCCAATAGAAAGTGATGACGGCACCCCATTCGATATGGTAATGCTCATGGCCCTGCATAGCATTTGGAAATGCAGAATGGCAGTAAGGCACGCTGATCTCGACGCAAGAGCGGCTCGCCAGTGTTTTAAAGAAAGCATAAGGGACTTTGTGGAAGAACAAAAGTTGCTAGAATATATCCCAGAATGGTTGCCTCGGGTGGAATTATTACTGACGACGAGACAATTTTAGCGTGTACGCGTCCGCACAAGTTGAGCGGTCGTATTTAACGAATATTGTGATTGTGATTCTGTTTTGTTATTCTCTGTGAATTTATATATTTCTGTGTGTGCCAAAGACCGGCAATGAATAAAGCCTTTATTTTAAGGAAGGGGACGGCTCTAGGCCGCTGTTGGGGATTAGGTTGGAAAGGAATGTGGGTTCCCGGATTGTTGGCTTGGGCACATCTTCATCTCAGTCTTTGATCTCCCGCTTTATGCAGACTCAGGTGCATGTTCACTTCCGCCGCTCTCGCACGGGCTGGTCGACCCCTTCTACACTACTCGAAACAAGCCACTTTGTCTGCCATATGTCGCAATGGCTTTGTGTTTCAGGGTTAGTCTGTATTTCAATTCCTATTGTTCTAATATCTCCGTGCAGTAAATGTTGAATGTTGGATCTCCCTTGTGAAAAAGCTGCACAGTTCCAAATGAGGTGTTGCAAGTCTGCTCTGCATGACTCCTGACAATGTGTGCATCGGGTATAAGTGTTCGCAGTCCTAGCTTGTCTGGTTTGGTGCCATTTCTCAAGTATGTGTGGTGTGTATGCAGCATTGGCCATAACCTTGTTCAAAAAAACCTCTTCCGTGCGAGTAAGGCCGCCGTTGTCAAACACATGTACTGGTGTAGCTTCTAATAGTCTCCGTTTACTATCTGCTTTTATTTTAGTGCGAATGTAATGCATCAGTGCTCTGCTAGGAGAGCCTTCGGTCAATATCTTTAGGTATGGATTTTGGTCAGCGGGGTTTGGCGAGGAAATGGAGTGTGGGGAGCTGTACGTGTAATCAAGCCCACCCGCTTGCGCGGCAACTGCGTGAGCGGCTGCGTTTCCCCCATCCGTGCCGGTGTGCCCCGGTGTCCATATGATTTCAACATTTGTCCCGTTGTCCTGTATTCTCTTTAGCATTTTTCTGGTGTCGTTGGCCACAGCATCATCTGTCGTAGGCACCGTTAATTCGGCCACCGCTTCGTACGAGTCAGTTAGGATCCGATAATTATTTCGCACATTCTGCTCTACAATGTCTCCCATGTCAATGGGAATGGTGTTGACCGCTCCCCATATAGCTAAGAGTTCTGCGTGCAAGGTTGCACTCCCGGGAAGCTGACATGTGTGATAGCCATTGTGTTGGGGTGCAGATGTGCTAACCCAGGCCATGCTTGCCATGTCGTTTTTGATTGCAGCGTCCGTGTAGATGTCAATGGTGTGCTGCGGCGTTCTTAGTTCTAATCTCTTTTCAAATATTTGTCTAGCTTCCACGTTTCGTCTGGCGATAGGGCGTTGTTGCCTCCGTATGCCCAGTGGTGCTTCCCATGGTGGCGTTATGGTCGCTTCCGCGGGCTCTGGCTTCGCATGGACTTGTTTATCCCATGCGATGATCTGTTTTCCCTGAGTCGTGTTTTCCAACCGGGATCGCATTCGAATTCGTGCTTCATTGATTATGTCCCGTATGGGTGGAATCGCTACCAGCTTGAGCAGGTCCTCGTTCCTCGTGTGCTTCGGTAGCCCAGTGATAGTACGGAGGGTGGCCCTGTGTAACTTTTCGATGTCGCTGAGGTCTCGTTCAGAGAATTCGTACACGGGTGCCCCGTAAAGAATCCTTCCAACCGCGACTACTTTTGCAAGCGTTTGGCACGCTTTCTGACGCGCTCCACCATACTTGCTCGATATTCGTCTAACCATGTGCAACAGCGGTCTCCATTTTTGCTTTAGTGTGCGAATCCATAGCTGGGGGCTGTTGCAGCTAGCAATCTGTGCTCCGAGGATCCTAATTTGTCCATTGGTCGACGTAATATCGCTTTTGCCTATGTGTAAAGTGATCTGCTTGTTTACATTGGTCGCTTTCTTTCCGTCTACGCTGATCAGTTCCGTCTTCTCCGGCGAGAGTTGCAGTCCGAGGTTATCTAAAGTGTTGCTAAGGCTCAGGATCGCTGCTTGCAGTTCAGTTTGCGTGCTCTGCATGTCGGAATAATCCGCCGCTTCCGTCCATATTGTTATATCATCGGCGTAAATAGTGAAACGGGCCGAAGTGTCTTGCTCAAGACTTTCTGCTACCCGTGTCATGGCCAGATTGAATAGCATAGGTCCGAGGATGGAGCCCTGGGGCACACCCCTATCCAAGTAGTAGGTCCTCGGACTCCATCCCGGTGCCTTGCCATGGAGCTGGATTGGTCTGCTTTGGAGGAAGCTACGGATCCAATTGTATGTTCTTTGGCTAGGGTACCTGGTTGCTAATTCCTGTAAGATGACCTCTTGTTTCACGTTATCGAATGCTTTACGCATATCGACTGCAAGAATATAGTCAGGCATCTGTTTGCGAGACTTGCGGTTGATCACTCTGCGGAGCAACCAGAGGCAGTCATGTGTGCCCATGTTCGGCCGAAAACCTGCCTGCGCAGGATGCAAACCCGGTTGTACATACTCCATGTAGTGCTGCATTCTCGTGTTTAGCATTCTTTCGATCAATTTGCAGATAGTTGACGTTAGAGCTATGGGGCGTAGATTAGCTGGTTTCGTGTGGTCTTTGCCCGGCTTCGGTATAGGGTATATGAGGGAAAGCTTTAGTGAATCTGGCACTAGTCCGGATTCCCAGGATTCATTGACAATTGTTAAGAGCCGTTCTTGAGCTTCATTGCTGAGGTTTCGAAGTTCTTGCCAAGTCACTCCATCGTGCCCGGGAGCTGACTTCGTTTTACCTTGTGCAAGGGCCGCTACGAGTTCACTCAGCGTAAAGGGCGTGTCTAGCTCCTCTTTCGCGTTGTCTATCGTGGCAGAAGGTAGCGGTTCCGGAGGCGCTTCGGCAGCATGTGGGAAGAAAGTGTGGATGACGCGCTCCTCCAGCACGGCAGGCTCTTCTCGCAAAGAGTTCCGCGAGAGGAGGCGCGCCTTTCTTTCTCCCAAGAAGGCTCCTTAAAATCTGCCATAGCCTTTTTAGACCGGGCTCCCGGCCAAGTTTCGCGCACGTATTGTGCCACGTGTCTGCTTCGAGTTGTTGTTGGTATTCCTTGATGAGTCGGTATTGATGCTTAAGGCGCATTAGATCTTTGTGACGCTTTCCTTTATACCGGTATTGCTGTGTGAGGCGGTTCACCTTCCGCCATAGATTTGCAAGGTGCATATCCATGTGACTTGTAGTGTCATCGCATGGGATAGTTTCTCTGGCCTCCGGCCGTGCCTCCGCTATCATAGCGCTGAATTGTTCAAAGTCCGCAAAAGAGTCCCCGGTGGCCATTCGAAATTTTTTCCAGTCAAAAAACACCGTTTCTCTCCTTTCTCGGATCTTTTTGCGTTTGAGCGTGATGATTATTGGTAAATGGTCGCTTCCCTATGTCGTCGATTCTACGTCCCATTGCCTTATGAGCCCTGGAGTGGCTAGTGTCAGATCGGGCGTTGTGTCCTGTTGTCGCGCGTGTAGCCCTATGCGGGTTGGTGTTTCTGGTGTGTTGCATATATCCAGAGCTGACATTTCTATTACATCATGCAGTATGCGTCCTCTCGGGTCAGCTTTGGCGTAGCCCCATGTTTGATGCTTGGCGTTAAAGTCTCCCCCCACTAGAATGGGAAGGCCTCCAGCTTGTGCCTGCACCTTACTGAGCCATTGGTAGGAGTCATTCCGGTGCTTGCCCGTTAAGGGTCTGTAGTACGCGGAAACTGCAACCATTGGCCGGTGCCCGCGTAGCCATAGCTTTACTGCCACAATTTCTCTGAAATCATTACACAAGTCTGGTATTTGCAGTTCGGTTGCGGTGCAATCATGTCTAACCAAAAGGGCAGCTTGGCCTTGCGCTTGTTGGTTTCCTTTGCCCTGGTGTAGTATTGTAGCCTGCTGAAAGGTTCGGTAACCTTGAATAGTGCACGGTCCCCTTGTCTCCTGTAGAAGCACGACAAGGGGTTTGAATTTTTTAATTTGCTGTCTTAGTGTGGATCCATTCTGCGCAAAACTTCGACAGTTCCATTGGATGCATATAGGCCTTGCCGTCATCTTTCATCTGCTGGCTTACGCCTTTTAGGTTCATCATGTTGCTTCTGAATATTTCTCTGAATTTCCGTGAATATCGCTTTCATCTGAGTTTGTATTGCATTCGTCACTGTCTGAAATTCCTCTCGTAGGTTCTTTTCGAGGCGCTGGGTCTCAGTGTGTCTTTCCTGCCTTAGGATGCTCAGCATCTGCGCATACGCCGAGTCTTGGGCTGTGAGTGGTTTTGACACTGACGGTGCCTGGTTCTGCTGAGTCTGTGCAGGTCCTACGTATTGCGGCTTTCTAGAGTTTGCCGTGATTTTTCGACTAATTGATCGCCCGACCCGACTGTTAGAACGCGTGCGTTTTTCTCGGTCTGCTGGCGTCTCCGATTCGCGTTGCCGTGGTGTTGGCGGTGGCGTATCTCGTTGCTCTGGTGGTAGTCGTGCGAGTATTTGCTGCAGCATTGCTCTCAACTGTTGATTTTCCTTTCTGAGTTCTTTTATTTGTTGCTCATAATGAGCGGATAGTGTGGGTTGTGTGGATGTTCCTGCCAGCACTTTTTCAGCCCAGGTCACTGTCCTCTGACCTTCTTCTGTGTTCTGCACGACTTTCTTAATGTCTTTCGGTGCACGGCTAGGACATGCCGAGTTTAGCGATATGTGGCCCTGTTTCTGGCATGCGACACAGAATAGCTCTTCGTCGCATTCGTTGTCTTGAGGGTGTTTTCTACCACACTGCTTACAAACTTCGTCTGAAGGGCAATACTTGGCAATGTGTCCCAATCCGTGACAATTGTAGCAAGCTATAACCTTCGGTCTGTACTCATGCACCCTTGTGATCTCATAATCGAATACGAGCCTGTTTGGGGGAGATTCCGTGTTAAATGTTAGCAGCAGCATGTTTGTCTTCCCGAGCAGACGTGCCTCTAGGATAGTTGCCGTCTCGCATCTCAAGTGATCCTTGATATATTCAATGGTCTGGCCGGGACGCACCTTGATGACCCCCCGACTGTTCCCCACCTTCTGTGTTGGCGTTCTTTCAATTATCACTTCATACGTACGAACGCGACCGCTCATTTTCTCAGCCAGTCGGGTCAGCGCCGCAAGCCTCTTCGCGTGTTCTTCATCCCTGACAGTAACCTTTATGCAGTTCGCCGCAGGGTCGTAGCGGAAAATTGATAATTCTGCAAGTTCCCAACTTCTCGCCGTCATCTCTAGTGCTGCTGTTATAGCCTGCTTAGGTATGTCATGTACGTGTACCTTGTTAAGTGGCCTGATCGAGAGCGCAAAATGAGGTCGACTTACCCGTTCGAGGCGAAGCTGTTCGGGCTTGACTTTTCTGTTTGGTTTCCGCTTGCTGAAAAAGGACCATTCAAGGCTTCCGTTGTCCTCATTGTCTTCGTCGTTGCTATCGTCGTTGTCGTCCTCGCTAGCATCCTGAATATCCATTTGGTCGTTCACTTGCGACTCCCTCCTTCTGGCCTCTTCCATCGAGGGTCGCGCCACGGCGTCTTCGGCTGTAGCGCGGCGTTCACTCGGCGTTTCGACGCTCTCAGCGCGCTTCGCTCGTCGCGTTATCGGCATTTTGGAGGGGCTATTCTTCAAATTTTCGGCGTCTCTAAGCTGAGGTAAGCATGGAGCTTCCGTGCTGGGTCCACTGGAGTGCGAATGTTGCTGTGGTGGCGACATGATGTCGTGCTCACCGGGCCGGCCTCGCCGAGGCCGCACTCGGGCTGGGCCCAGACGTGGTTAGGCTTAGGTCAGTGGGTCGCCGTCGAAAAAGTCCTCGTAGCCAGAAAAAAAACGTCAATTGGAGCCGTGAAAAAGCACACCACACTCACAGAAAGTACTCACGGTGTCGTTGCTCAGTGTTTACCACGTTGAATGATAGTTCCACGCAAACTTAAAATAAAACATCCAAGAGCCAAAGTGGGCCGCGTCTTCACACTCTGGCGATCGCAGCGCCCCCCCAGACCGGCAATAAAGAAAAAAAAAAAAAGCTTCGTGGCGTAGTGGTTAGCGCCGCGCGTTCGGAAGCGAGGGGTCCCTGGTTCGATTCCGCGCTACGGACACAACTTTCGGGATTTTTTTTTCATAAAACGCCGGAAGCGTTCTCCGGAAGCCGGAAGCTGGCTTCCGGAACCGGAAGCGGAACCGGAAGTCGGCTTCAGGTTATACTATACGTATACATATATATGTATATATGGGTATACATACATATACGGACACACAACGCCATCTATTGAGCAATTCATAAAACTAGACGTGGCTACCTACTACGACGGGGACGAACGGGTGCCGCTATAAGGAGCTTCGCCCCTAAAAACAAACTAATTACGTTGGTGGGGTTTAGTGTTTTGATTTCGATGTCTTGCTGCTTATTAGTATTAAGAGTGCTTGGTAATGAGTGGCTGGCACCTTTGCGTTCCGTAAATAGTGCGTGAGAATAGAGTTTTCCAGCGGGGTTTATGTCGATGGAAGTAAATACTTTGAGTATGTTCAAGATTTGCAAGTGTAAGAAATATGTAAAGCTTCCCACGATTTGCACTAACATAGGATTGTAGCTGCCTGCATTTGTATATATTGTTCGCCATAACAATTTTATGCTTAACAAAAACCTGTCTAGTGTGTTCAAGGTATGGTATGTTCTCTATTGCCCTAATAGCTCTTTTCTGAAGTATTTTTAGCTTATTCAAATTCGTTAATGCAGTGTTTCCCCATATTAAAGCACAGTAGTTCAAGTGGGCGCGGAAGAGAGCTTGATAAATAAGTCGCTTTATGGAAAGAGGCAAAAGACATCGACAACGGTTTAAGGCACCAACCACGCGTCTCTGCTTTAAACTAATCCGATCTTTTTGCTCATTCCAGGATACATGCTCATTAAACATTATTCCAAGCGTCTTAATTGATTTGGTAACTGCAATTTTGCATGGGCCTAGGGTAATTTGGTTAGGTAGCTGTAGGGATGCGCCAAGGGCTCGAAAAAGGACACATTTTGTTTTTGCTTCATTTAGCATTAAATTGTTTTCAGTACACCACTCGCGAAGATTATAACAGGTGTTTGCTGCTAGCGTCTCGAGAGTACCTAACTTTTTTCCCAGTAAAAAATAGTGTGCAATCGTCAGCAAAAATAATAATTTTACAATCTTCGTCAATGTTGATTACGTCGTTGATGGAAAATAAAAATAATACAGGCCCTAGGATGCTGCCTTGTGGCACCCCGGTTTCAATTGGTTGTGTGCACGATTTAAAGCCATTTATTTCAACATACTGAGACCGCGCACTCAATTACTACTGAATAAGTTTCAGTGAGTTTCTTCTAAATCCATAGCATTTTAATTTATTTAATAACAATACGACTTACTTACGCGATCAGAGGTCTTACTGAAGTCCAAATATAATGCAAGTGTCAAAAGCCTCTTTTCGATATTGTATAATATGATTTCTTTCTGTGTTAACTTTCAGTTGAACGTTTCTTTCTGAAACCATATTGACACTCGGTAATATGATTGTACTTTCTCTAGAAGATATCAATTCTAGCGTTTATTATTTTTTCAAGACATTTCAAGAAAATGGGGAGTATAGATATTGGCCGATAATTGCTTGTTTTTATCTCCTTTTTGTATATTGCGCTAACTTTTGCTAGTTGCATGAGTGTAGGAAAAGTACCTGTTGATGACACCAAGTTATAGATATGTGTTAGTTCTTCTGCTATGACGTGTAATACATACTTTATTGGTCGCATTTATATGCCATCAGGATCACAGCTGCGACTATTTTTTATTCTACTGAATATTGTAATTACTTCAGAACTGGAAGTTGGTTTAAGAAAAAGCGTGTTTGGTATCGTATTTATGCCGGTTATGGCTTCTGCGATGTGGCTGGTATTCCTATTTTGACGAAGAAATCAATAAATTGTTCGGCGAGCTCAATTCCGTTCAACGTTTTTCCGTCTATTTCCAAATTATCGATTTTAGTGGGAGTGGCTCCTTTATTCAATATTTCATTAAGTTTTTTCCACATGGTATTACGTCGCTCTAGAAGTTGTGGATCAAACATGTGGTAGTAGTAGTCTCTTTTCGCCCTTTCTTTTTCTTTATTCAACTTAATTCTAACACTCTTGTATTCAGCCCATAAGTCCGCATTACGTGTTTTAACGAACTGCTGGTAAAGTTTGTTGAGGTAGTTGGTTATCCATGGTTTCCGCGATTTCCTTGGTCTGTGATATGTCTTAAGAGGAAACGATTCAAAGTAAAGTTCGTTAAATGTTGTTATAAAGATATTATACGAGTTGTTTGCATTTTCATCAGCCAAAACATCATTCCAGTCCAATTGCTTGATACGGTGCCTAAAGTGCTCCAATGTTGCAGGTGTCACTGAGCGGTACGTGAATTCGTCTGGGTTTACGTACGCCGGGTCAGTGTGTATTTTTGGGGAAATAAATATAGGCAAGTGATCGCTTAAGTCGCAACTTAGCACCCCTGAAATTGTTTCTTCTGTTATAGAATTGATAACAAACATGTCCAGCAATGACATTATTGATTCAGTAATACGTGTTGGCATAGTAATGACATTTTTAAATGAGTTGCACTCAAGCACTGATAAAAATTCATTACTTGTAACTGTATTCTTCAAGACATCCACATTAAAATCCCCACCGAGAGTAAGCATATAACTCATAGCATTTGCATGGGACAAAAGACGGTCAATAAATGTTGGGAAATCAGCCAAAGAACCGCTAGGAGGGTGATACAGAACGGCGATTACATTTGTACCCTTCTTGATACATAAGGCTTCGTAGTTTTTTGTGATAAGTCTATATTGCCACACCTTGCAACATGTGGGACATAATTAGAAAGCCGAAGACGCGCGCTAATCCACGCGCCATGCGCTGGCACCTGCTTTGACGGGCGCGAGCGAAGAGGCAGACGAAGTTACTCCGATCCACGCGCGGGTGCCTGAGCTTTTGCGTTTGTTCAGCTGGCGGTCAGGGACTCGACGCTCAACGCCTCAACGCTTCAGGTCGTCTGTTCTCCTAGAACGTGACATTTCTGGTGGAGGTGCTGGGTAGCCCTCGACCTATGCAACAGACCCCTCCTAGCAGCAAGAACATCAGCACCATACCGGAGCTTACACCAGTGCACCGTGCCAGCCGGAGAATTCGGGGACTGGCCCCTGAGATTGTGCCGTCAAACAGGAGCACAATGGCTGCGGTGGAAGGTACGGCGACAGTACCAACTCATTTAACGTTGCAGAGCCCGCGAGTGCCACGTTCCTTCCACGGCGACCTTTATGAAGACGTGGAAGACTGGCTGGACGACTTTGAACGAGTAGCAGATTGCAACGAGTGGGACGACCGAGCGAAATTAAAGAATGCGTATTTCAGCCTCGAGGACGGTGCTCGCACCTGGTTCCAGAACCGCGAAGGGGCCCTGACATCATGGCGTGAGTTACGTCGGCGGCTCTTGGACACGTACTCGAGCCCCGATCGCCGAGAGCGAGCAGAACGGGCCCTCCAATCGCGTGCTCAGAAGCCCAATGAAAGTGTTCTGATGTACGTTGAAGACATGACACGTCTCTTCAGGCGAGCCGACCCTAGCATGCCCGAAGACAAGAAGCTCCGTCATTTGATGCGGGGTGTCAAAGAACAGCTCTTCGGTGGGCTTGTTCGTAACCCGCCGAGGACGGTTACCGAGTTCCTCGCAGAAGCCGTTGCTATGGAAAAGGCGCTGCAGCAGCGGTCGAACCAGTATGACCGACAAGTGAATGCTGCTTCGACAACCATCGGTCTGGGAGCTTTCGCGACTGACATTGAAGTGCTCCGCGAGCTAATACGATCGGTAGTCCGCGACGAGCTGCAACAGCTGCACCGGGCGCAGTAGCCTACGGTCAACTGCATCGCTGACATCGTGCGTGACGAAGTGCAGCATGCACTCGGGGTACCTCAACCTCGCCCCGAAAGAACACCGCAGGCGAGTGAATTTCGGCGCACGACATACGCTGACGCGTTGAGGCGCAGTCTCCCCGCATCGGCAACATCCCCACTCGCGGCGACCGATTTCCAGCGTGAGACGTATGGAGACACACTGAGCCGCTCCATCCCTGCATCAGCTCCGCCAAGTCCCGTTGCCCTCCACTCGGCACAGGCGATGCCTTACTTTCCCGACAACCGCCCTGTCACACGTAAATCGGACATTTGGCGCATGCCCGACCGACGACCGCTTTGTTATCATTGTGGTGAGGCGGGTCACGTATACCGCGAGTGCCACTACCGCCAACTTGGACTGCAGGGTTACGCTGCCAATTCACCTCGACCCCGGTTCGGACAGAGGCCGCCCGAAATTGAAGCGTTCATCGCCCAGCAGCGCGCGCCTCAGTCACCAAGACGCCAGTCGCGATCGCCATCACCGCGGCGATCCTATCCAAGTCGCGAAGGTACGTCGAGGGTGACGCAGGGACGGTCTCCGAGCCCTCGCCTGGAAAACTGACGTCAGCGACCTTCCGAGGCGAGGCCGCTGACGCGCGACGTGCTGAAGACCTCCCAGCGACGCGACCTCGACCCGACGGAGATTGGACGACGCCTGTACCCAGAGATTTGGACCTCCAAGCGACGTGACCTCGACCTGACGGAGATTTAACGACGCGTGTACCTCAGCCTGCAGACAAGTTCGCGATGAACATACCTGTGCTCGTCGACGGGAGAAATGTCAGTGCGCTAGTCGACACCGGCGCCGATTACTCAATTATTAGCGGAACATTGGCGAGCCTTCTCAAGAAAGTTATTATGCCTTGGACTGGGACTCAAGTTCGTACAGCTGGCGGACACGTTATCGCACCGCTTGGCGTGAGCACCGTTAGGATACGAATCCGAAATTGCACGTTTCTCGCTAGCTGCATTGTCCTGCGTGAATGTTCCCGTGATTTAATTCTTGGAATCTATTTTCTCCGGGAATATGGTGCCATCATCGACCTCAGGAAGCGTTAAATCACTTTCTCTGCGAGGAACGCTACGGCACAAGATGATGCCTGCCGCCATAGAGCCGGACTTCGCGTTTCCGACGACAGCGTAACTATACCGCCTCGTTCCAGCGTTATGGTTGAGGTGATATCCGAAGGGGCGCGCAACGGTCAAGTCCTAGCAGAAGGCAACATGTCCCTTTTGCTGAACCTCGGAATTTGCGCGGCACGAGGCATCATTGACCTTCGAGATGGCCGGGCTGAAATATTGCTCACAAATTTTACCAATGAGCATCGACACCTTTTTCGCGGCACTGCCATCGCCTACGCTGAAGCCTTGGAGGACGTCATTGAGTGTTTCGCTACTGAAGAAACCGACGCCGATGAAGCCTCGCTCGCAGGCATTGACATCAATAACGAGCTGATGCAGGAGAAAAAGAAGGCACTGCGACAACTATTATCGGAATTCAAGGCATGCTTTGCGTCTTCCTCTAAAGTTAGTCAAACGCCAATCGCGCAACACAGAATAATCACCTACGACGATGCGCGTCCTATCCACCAGCAGCCGTATCGTGTCTCGCAAAAAGAACGCGAGGCAATCAAAGCACAAGTAAAGGAAATGATTGACGATGGCGTCATCCAGCCTTCAAGCAGTCCGTGGTCTTCACCGGTCGTACTCGTCAAGAAGAAGGATGGCACGCTTCGCTTTTGTGTTGATTACCGAAAGCTCAACAACGTCACAAAAAAAAGACGTTTACCCGTTGCCGCGCATCGATGATTCTCTGGACCGGCTACGGCGAGCGAAGTACTTTTCATCTCTTGACTTAAAAAGCGGCTATTGGCAGATTGAGGTCGACGAGCGGGACCGTGACTTCAATGACTTCAGAAAACTTAAGTGTTGTTAGAATGGCAACGCCACCCCCTCTACATTCCGTGCGGTTTAAAAATAAATGGTTGAATCCCGGCAGCATGAAATGTTCTGACTCGCTATAGTATACCACGTTTCCGTGAACATTAAAAGGTCAAAGTTTATGCCACATGACTCCAACAGCAAAGTGACATCACATTTTTTTGTTTGAAGTGACCGTGCGTTTAAGTGTATCACTTTGAACAATTTAATGACGCTTTCTCTCGATTTCACAACGTGCTGAATGTCCTCAGGGGCAATATAACTAGCCGACATCACGTTGCGAATAGACATCATCGAATGCTTCTAAAACTACAATTGTTAACTGTTGCTAATCTTTTCGACATAACTTTCGCGATAGATAGCAATGATTGGTGACGTCTCCGTGCGACGGGCCAAGACGTTCCCATTCCCTGTCCGAACGAACTTCCAACTGTTTTCGAGCTTTCGGGAAATTGCCATCCTCAGGATTCTTTTCATTGCCGGGCACAAGTGCTCATTTAAATAGATTGGAGCGTCGTTCTGCAATTCGTTGGTAGCGTTCGTTATCTTCTTTCTTCGAGCGACATTGAAAACCTTGTAACGTTTCTCGCCACGTTGAAACTGGACAATGATGTTCGGTTTATCTTTAGCTTTAGTCTGGACCCTGTGGCACATATCGACGTCACAGGCTGATATGGGTTTTCCGATAGCTTCGCCAACTTTCGTCAGGAGCTGCGCAAGGTTCTTATCATGTGCCTTTACTTGATTTCAATGTTTTCGATTTCGCGAGTATTGCTCCGATTTTAGCATGCTTATTTCACAGTTAGCAAAATCTTTTTCAAGAGCTTGAATCCTGAGCTTGAGAGCATCATTTTTCCTTCTTAATACCATTGTTCTCCTTCAGAACAAAGTCAAGTCGATGGCTCGCATCATGGAGACTTGTGCTAACATAATTCAAGCAAAATTTTATTTCCTCAATTTCTGCACGCATTTTTCGCTCGCCTGTGCGCATGCTTCGTTCGACAGCATCTTTCGTGCTTTTCCACTCGGCTCTCATTTCTTCTTTAAAATCTTGCAACAGCTTTGCGAACTCTTTTGACATGATAGGTAAAACAAAAACACAGGAAAAACAAATGGGCACAGGGCAGCAGCGACAGTGGCTAAATTTATACTAGCTAGGCCAGATCAATGCAAAAACATGTGCACCAACCTGGAAAATGCAGTGGATGCTTGTAAAAAACGTGCGTACAAATGCAGTGGATGCTTGTAAAAAACGTGCGTGCACCACTGTCACTGCTGCCAAAATGCCGATCCGTGGGGCGGTGCCGGATATATGAGGACCAGATGCCGTGGCCAGTTGAAGCCTCGTCCACCAGTCGTCACTTGTGGTCAATCGTCGTGCTCTTTCGCATGCGTCGATAAGATAGTGGTTTCCGCAGCCGTTCAGCAGTGCTCGGTATTTCTCGATATCCCTCGGTGCCACGTTCTGTAAAATACAGTGGATGCTTGCAAAAAACGTGCGTAGACCACTGTCACTGCTGCCAAAAATGAATCGCTGCTTCGCCTTTCGGGAGAAACTGCGACTTTTTAATGCTATCAGCATTCCTTGCCCACTTCAGGCGTTTTGTGCCAATCTATCTATCTATCTATCTATCTATCTATCTATCTATCTATCTATCTATCTATCTATCTATCTATATGTATGAAGAGATTTTTTTCTAGAAGAACCAAATCCTAAAACCGAAACTGGGCTAAATTTGACGGAAACGTAAAGTACACCTAGGTGTCTTTTATTTTAATAATAATTCCAATCAAAACAAGTCCAGGGCATTGGTCACACGATCTACGCGGACGACATCACTGTCTGGTGCGCGGGAGGCAGTGACGGACAAGTCGAAGCCGCTCTCCAGGAAGCTGTCGACACTACAGAGCGCTTTCTAACAGGCACGGGACTCCGGTGCTCCCCAAAGAAATCGGAACTCCTTCTCTACAGCCCCACTAGAAAGGGCCGCAAGCCACAGAACTGGAAACCCCCCACCGAAATCGACATTAATCTCTACATCAAGTGTGGAGATCCGATTCCAAAGTCTCTTGGAAATGACACTCGGAGGGGGGGCACAAAATAGCATCACCATTCACAAACTAGCAAGAAGACGGATAGGCGTCATCGGTCTAATCAAGCGGGTAGCTACATAAGGAGAGGCCTGAGTGAAGAGAATCTGATAAGGCTAGTCCACGCTTTCTGTTATGCCATTTCACGTACGTAGCGGCCATGTCACGTCTGGAAGAGGGCCGAGCGAGACAAACTAAATGCCATGATAAGGAGGGGGATCAAGAGCGCGCTCGGACTACCAAACTACCCACGCACCGACCAACTTCTGCAGTTGGGTATTCATAATACACTAGAAGAATTGCAGAAGCACAAGAAAGGCACAGATTCTCAGACTCTCCGGCACCACGGCGGCAGACGACTCCTAACAGAGATGGGCGTCCCCGGCTAAAGTCAAAGACTCCTTACCAGTGGCCTTCCGAAAGAGCAGAAAGACCACATCATCATATCCCCCGCCCCACGCAATATGCATCCCCAGCGCAACGTGGAAAGAAGGAAGGCCAGGGCCGTTGCGCTCCTACGCCGGGCGACAGAACTCCCTGGCGGCAGCTGCTTCGTTGACGCGGCCCAATATGGCAAGTTAGTGTCCATCAACCACGAGGGTTCGACCGTTAACGCAGCTTCGGTACGAAGCACGTCGTCATGTGCGGCGAGCAAGTGGCCATTGCCTTGGCCCTCCTGGACGAGAAACATGCCAACATCTTCAGCGACTCCAGGGCAGCCATCCGCGCCTTCAGCGTTGGCGCCGTGTGTAAAGAAGCCTGTCGCATCCTCGACGGTAAAAGCATTGCCACCCACACTCTCACGTGGTTCCCCGCTCACATGGGATCCATCATGGGAGGGCCCCACAAACCTCAACGAGCTGGCCCACTCCAAGGCGCGAGGTCTCGCTTTCCGCGACCATGGAGAACTCCCCGGCCAGCCAGGAGTGGTGGAGAACAGAGATCAACCGACAACATACAATGAAATTACGCAGTACTTTATCTCGGCAGGAGAGACTTTCCCCTTCCTCACAAGAAGTTAAATAGAGCGCAGGCATTGACCCTCAGATTATGCAAACAGGCTCGTATCCCAGCCCGGCTTTATTACACAAGCTTATCCCGACACTTATGCCAGTAGTTCTTGCAGGCACTGCAATGACTTCGCTAGCTTGGACCATATGCTCTGGCGTTGCCCCTCGTTACGAGGCACGGAACAAATAAATGAGGACAAGTGGCTCTCCGCTATCAAGAGCCCCGATGCCGGGGCGCAACTATGGGCTGTCCAGAGGGCCCACGATGCGGCGGTCGGGCATGGCCTGACTGTCCCAACGTGGGAGCGGCCCGCTGCGCGCTGAGTCGCGTACCTCAGGACGTTCATTAAAGTTTTCCATCCATCCATCCATCAAAACAAGTCAATTCCCGATTGTAACGTGAACTCTAAAAAACAGTTTCAAATAAAAGATGAGCCAAGTGCTTCACCTGCTTGAATCAAAGTGAGCCCGATCCATTCAACCAGTGCCACGTTAACACTTCCTGACCAAAACAAGCAACATGGCCGCATGCAGTCTGTTTCACGCGCGCTAGTTGCCTTGCTATGGTGTTTTGGGGTCAAAGATGGATGGATGGATGAATGGATGGATGGATATAAAAGTTTAATGAAATCCTGAGGTACGCGACTCAGCGCGCAGCGGGCCGCTCCCACGTTGGGACAGTCAGGCCATGCCCGACCGCCACAAGGTATATTTCAAATGGAAGACGGCGGAAATGAAGAGATGGGGACTGGTCTATTCATCGAAGAAGAAGTGATCCCAAACAGAGGATGCAACCAACGAAGACAGATTGGTGATGTTAAGTTTGTCGCAAAGTATTGCGATATTGCTCATGCGCTGATATTTAGTCTTTCTTTAGGGTAGCAAATGGAAGCGCAAATAAAATGGTTCAATCAAAATCAGCCAACTACTGTGTTACATATCGATAAGAGCCAAATCCTTAATTACGGCGACAGTAGGCTATATACATTTCAACTGCAATATAGCTTTCAGGTAATGTGGTGACATGAGCGCACTGACAAAAAATTGATGGAGCAAGCGTGACCGTATGCCTTTAGCAAGCAACTGCGTTTTTCGCAGGTCCGTTTAATATGGACTTAGCCCTTTCAGAACACAAACGCCTCATATATATATATATATATATATATATATATATATATATATTGTAACAAAGTAGAAGTGCCGGTTAGCCAGGTGCATCTCCGGTGTATGAAATACGACGAAGAAGTGCGGGTCAGTCAAGCGCATCACCAGCGCTTTTACGAACGGGGCTTGTCCTGACTGCTAGCAGGGTTCCTGACTACCGCACCGAGGTCGATCTCTCAATCCTGTCAATAAACACCCTGACATTTGGTGGAGGTGCTGGGTACGACTCCATCAACGCTGGAACTTCGAAGCCGAACCCTTCAATCATCTCGGCCCATGCTCTTCGAAGCTCCCGACACCGCGCTTTCGACATCCCTCGCCGCGCTCGACAATGTGACTCGACCGCCGTTGAAGTGCTTCCAACCGTCAATCTCCGGTGATTCGACAACCACACAACGTGCGCAACTTGTCAGCCTGCTACGCGAATTTGCCGCCTCCTTCGACTGCCATCAACATTCTCTCGGCCGCACCCCCGCAGTGTCGCACAGCATCGACACCGGTTCGCACGCCCCACTCCGGCAGCGTCCTTACCGTGTCTCAGCTTCTGAACGCCGCGTCATCGACGAACAAGTGAGCGATATGCTTCGGCGTGGCGTGATTCAGCCGTCCCATAGCCCGTGGGCATCGCCTATTGTCCTTGTAAAAAAAGGAAGATGGTTCTATTCGCTTCTGCGTTGATTACAGACGTCTTAACAAAATTACGCCCAAAGACGTATATCCCCTACCGCGCATAGACGATGCTCTTGACTGTTTGCAAGGTGCCGAGTTCTTTTCCTCTTTGGACTTGCGGTCTGGATATTGGCAAGTCCCCATGGCAGAGGCTGACCGCTGCAAAGCCGCCTTCGTTACACCGGACAGATTATACGAATTTAATGTCATGCCATTCGGCCTATGTAATGCGCCCGCTACGTTCGAGCGTATGATGGACAGTATCTTGCGCGGTCTCAAGTGGCACACGTGTTTGTGCTACCTAGATGATGTTGTTGTCTTCTCACCTGATTTCTCGACTCACCTGCAACGACTAAGAGAGGTGTTAAGCTGCCTGACTAAGGCTGGCCTGCAGCTTAACATCAAAAAATGCTTCTTTGCTGCTCCTAAGCTTACCATCTTAGGCCACGTCGTATCCAAAGAAGGCGTGCTTCCGGATCCTGCAAAACACCGTGCAGTTGCCGAGTTCCCCAAGCCCACTAATCTACCAAGCCCACTAATCTAAGACGCTACGCAGTTTCGTCGGCCTCTGCTCCTATTTTCGCCGCTTTGTGAAGAACTTCGCCATGATCATCGCCCCTTTGACTCAACTGCTGGCTGGAGACAACGCCCTATCCGCCTGGTCGAAAGCATGCGATGACGCGTTCACGACCCTTCGCAATCTGCTCACCTCTCCTCCTATTCTGCGGCATTTTGACCCCGATGCCCCAACTGAAGTCCATACAGATGCTAGTGGAGTCGGCCTTGGGGCGGTTCTTGCCCAACGCAAAAGTGGTCTTGTGGAATACGTCGTTGCTTATGCTAGCCGCACGCTGACAAAGTCGACTACTCTGTTACAGAAAAGGAGTGTTTAGCCATACTCTGGGCCCTTAAAAAATTTCGCCCTTATTTATACGGCCGCCAATTTGATGTAGTAACGGACCACCATGCGCTGTGCTGGCTCTCCTCATTGAAAGACCCCACTGGCCGCCTCGCACGCTGGGCACTCCGTTTGCAAGAGTACGACATCGGGTTGTGTACCGCTCTGGACGCAAGCACACCGATGCCGACGCTCTCTCCCGCTCGCCAATATCACCTGACCCTGATCCTGACAGTCTTTGCCCACTCAACTTTGTCCTCTCAGCACTTGCCATCGATGACATGCGCTCTGAGCAGAGCAAAGACCCGTGGATTTCTTCGCTTTTGGAGTTTTTCTCTGATCCTACCACTGTTACGGCGTCTAGGACTCTACGGCGGCAGGCGCATCACTTTGTTATTCGCGACCAACTTCTATACCGTCGCAATTATCTCCCCTAGGATCGGCAATGGCTCCTAGTAATACCGCGTCATCTTCGGGCTGATTTATGCGCATCGTTTCACACTGATCCCCAATGTGCACACGGTAGCGTGTTAAAGACCTACACCCGCCTTAGGCTCCGGTATTACTGGCCTGGCATGTACAAGTTCGTTCGGAAGTATGTCCGCTGCTGCCTCGACTGCCAGCGCCGAAAGTCGGCCCCTACTTCCACTGCCGCACCCTTGCAGCCGCTTCCTTGCCCATCCCGTCCTTTTGATCGGGTCGGAATCGACCTTTACGGCCCGCTTCCTTGTACTGGGGCTGGCAACCGCTGGATTATCCTTGCAGTGGATCACCTCACACGCTATGCAGAAACCGCTGCACTTCCTTCTGCAACTGCCCAAGATGTTGCATCCTCATACTGCAGCATTTTGTTCTTCGTCACGGAGGCCCTCGGGAACTTCTCAGTGATCGAGGCCGCGCATTTCTATCTGAATTCGTGACGTCGCTTCAGAAGGAGTGTCACATCATCCACAGGACCACTAGCGCATACCATCCACGGACTAACGGGCTGACGGAGCGTTTCAACCGTACTCTTGGCGACATGCTCGCCATGTACGTCACGTCCGACCATTCCAACTGGGACGCTGTGCTTCCGTTCGTCACGTTCGCCTATAATACTGCCACTCAAGCTACCACTGGTTTTTCTCCGTTTTTCTTACTGTACGGCCGTGAACCTTCCTGCACCATCGATACCATGCTACCCTACCAGCCTGATTCATCGGAATGTGTTCCTGTGTCTCAAGCTGCGCAGCATGCTGAAGAATGCAGACAACTCGCCCGTTGTCTTACCACCGCAGATCAGACACAACAGAAGCTTCGTCGTGGTGGCTCTGTTCCCCCAAGCTTCCCTTCCGATTCGTTGGTTTGGCTATGGGTTCCGCCTGTAGCTCCCGGCCTTTCTTCTAAGCTGCTCCGAAGATATCATGGACCTTACCGTGTAATTGCACAAACTTCCCCCGTGAATTATGTCGTCGAGCCTGTGTCACCATCCTCTGATCAGCGCTGTCGCGGTCGTGAAACGGGTCACGTAGATCGGCTCAAGCCCTTCTACGATCCTTCTATGTTACCGTATGCTTAGATCGCCAGGATGGCGTCTTTTTCTCCGGGGGACAAATGTAACGAAGAAGTGCAGGTTAGCCAGGTGCATCTCCGGTGTATGAAATACGACGAAGTGCCGGTCAGTCAGGCGCATCACCAGCGCTTTTACGCACGGGGCTTGTCCTGACTGCTCGCAGGGTTCTGACTGCCGCACCGAGTTCGATCTCGCAATCCTGTCAATAAACACCCGGACAATATATATATATATATATATATATATATATATATATATATTGTGCGCGTTGATTACGCACATCTTCCTCATCTGTATGTTATCATCGTCATCCTCACACATTTACCTATCCCCCTCTTCGCCTATATATGTGATCATCATCATCGCGTGTGTGCAGCGCTGGTTCGCTGACGCGCTCCCGAACTGCATAAACGTCGTCCCAACCGACACGTCACAAGGGGGGGGGGGGGAGTTTGCTCTTCGGTTCTACGTTATCTGGCCGGCCGGTCTGGCTCCTGGAGCTTCGTTCAGGTCGCCGCTTGCGCCCACCATCAGCCAACATGCCGCAGGACGTGCAGCCTGGTGCCCCTATTGCCACCATTCGAAATCGCAAGTGACTCCTTCCTTTACCTTCAACAGTCCCCAGCGTGGCCCCCAGCTCTTCGCTGGCCTTCGCGGAGGGGATGTGGTAGACTGGCTGGACGATTATGAGCGAGTCAGTTCCGCCAATCAGTGGGATGATGTTCATAAACTCCATCATGTCTCCTTCTATCTGTCTGGTGTGGCGAAGACGTGGTTCCTTAACCATGAGGTCGACTTGACCGGCTGGACTGGCTTCTAGCACCAGCTTCGCGAAGTGTTCGGCTCAACGGCCGTTCGGTCCACTCTCGCCAAGAAAAGCCTCGATGCTCGCAAACAACACCAGGTCGAGTCGTAGACCTCCTACATCGAGGACGTCCTTACACTCTGCCGACGTTTGAATTCTTCAATGTCGGCGTCGGACAGGGTACGCCACATTCTCAAAGGCATTGGAACTCTCGCCTTCAATGCCCTCGGCCCCAAGAATCCGGCTACCGTCACTGACGTCGTCACCTCGTGTGAGCCCCTCGATGAACTCGGGTCTGTCCGCCTGCAGCCCGACATTGACGACACCCATTCTATGGTGGACCACGATCTACGTACACTGATACGCACGCTCATACGCGAAGAGTTGAAATCGATGGGCTTACCCTCACCTTCGACTGTCCCAGCCAGCCTTTTCGTGCATCATTGCATGACGTTGTCAGAAAAGAACTGGCGTCCTTGACCTGCGCTGTGCCAGTACAAGGCCCTGTCCCTCACGCACTACCGACTACCGCACTACCGACGTATGCGCAAGTTGCTGCCAAGCCTCTCGGCCACGTCACTTCTCCGTTGCCGCTACTAACTTACGCGTCGGTTGCTACTGCGCCCATGGTTAACTGCCCGTCATCGCCGCCAGAGCCTTCATCGGCCCATCTGACCTCACTGTCACCCGGTACACCGAACACCCTCTACTACCCCCCTTGGCGGCCGTCTCGTCATACGTGCTATTATTGTGGCTATCGCGGCCACATATCACGTTTTTGCTGCAAGCGCCAGCAAGACGAGCGTTGGGCTACGATATGTGTGAGCACGATTTTTATAGTGCGGCCTCTTACCAAGGGCGGCGTTACTCTTCACCTCCGCAGCGCTCTCTATCTCTGCTCGCATCACCTGAAGCACGAGGCGCTTACCGTTCAGCCAGACACCATTACCCATCGCCCTTCCGCCGCTCATCGTCACCATTTCGGCCTGCCTCACTTACCTCTACCGTTCTCCCGGGAAACTAAGCGATGAAGTTTCCGGAGGAAAAACTGCATACACAAACAAGACTGAAACTCCTCCAGCGCGCCCATCCAATATAATTCGGTTGTATGTCGAAGGGGTGCCCGTGTATACTTTAGTGGATACTGGTGCGGCTTTGTCTGTTATGAATGCTCCTTTGTGTTCCCGTCTAAAGAAAGTTATGATGCCTTACGATGGTCCCACGCTGGTGGCAGCTGAAGGGAACACTATTATACCTTCTGCCTTCTGTACCACGCGTGTAATTATCGCGGACATCCATCACATATAGTTTGCGGTGCTATACCATGCTCTCACCAGCTGATTTTGGGATAAGATTTTCTATCTTCTGCGTCTGCTACTACCTATTGTCGGCAGCGTGTGGTACACCTTACCGACAGCTAACACTTGCTTGGTGAAGAAACCCACAAGCCATTTCACCTGACCGCTGCGGAACATACGGAACTACTCCCAGGACGAAGCCAAGTTGTTACCCTCCTATCCAACGACATTGATCATGGTGACGTCTTGGTGTTCCCGTCTTCACGTTCCCTTACTAAAGGCATAGCATTTACATCAGGAGTTGTTCGATTCCACCATGGATATGCACTGGTCACCACCAGAAACGAAACACCAGAAAAAATCCTACTTGCACAAGGCACAACCGTTGCATGCGTCGCCGATCTGGAGCCTGTCTGCGCCTTGCCGCTTACACCAGTCTCTTCTGGGTCCCATCTTCTGGTGATTCTTTTTCGGTCGCGCCCTTACAGAAGTCATCAGCACTGACTTGAAATCCGAGCAGACACAACAGCTGCTGGCTTTGTTGAAAAAGCACGCTAATTCTTTCGACGTCTATTCGTCGACCTTGGGCGAAACAACCGTTGCAGAGCATCGCATTCTCACAGACGACACATCTATCGTGCTGCAGTCCAACAAGATTGCTGCAGTTCTTCGCTTTCCTCGTCGTGACAGGCCCAAAGACTTGCGCAGTTTCATTTGCCTCGTCTCTGATTTCCGTCGTTTTATACAGAACTTTGCCTCCATCGCAGCTGCATTACACAAGCTACTAGCTTCCGGTGTGCCCTTTCTGTGGTCCCAGGAATGCGAATTGGCGTTTGCACGCTTGAAGGACGCTTCAAGTTTGCACCTGTGCTTTGTGATTTTGATGAGGCCGCGCCGACTCTCCTACACACAGACGCTAGTGTTCATGGTATAGGTGCTGTTCTTCTGCAACGCGACAACTCTTCGCGAGAGAGAATCATCGCATACGCCAGCCGTGTACTCAGCGCTCCCGAGAGATCTATACGATCACTGAGCAAGAGTGCCTAGCTGTTGTTTGGTCGATACAGAAGTTTCGCCCTTATCTCCACGGCCATCATTTCACCATCGTTACGGACCACAACGCCTTATGCGGGCTTTCCACGCTCAAGAACTTGTCTTCGCTGGCTGCCAACGCTGGGTGCCAGTTCTACCACGCTCTCTTCGACTTCGTCTCCTCAACGCCTTTCACGATGATTTGACAACTGGCCACCTTGGGTTCCAAAAACCTATGACCTCATTCGAAGTCGTTTCTACTGGCCTGGTCTTTCTGCTAGCGTCGCGAGATACGTCGTTTCCTGCTCTACTTGCAAGCGTCACAAATTCCCAACATCTGCTCCTGCCGGCCAATTACAGCCGATTCTATGCCCCACAGAGCCATTCGAGGTTGTTGGGATTGGCATTTACGGGCCCCTTCCGGTCACTACTGCTGGCAATCGATGGAAAGTGACTGCCGTCGACCATCTGACGCGCTAGACTGCGACAGCTTCTGTGCTTACTGGCTCTGCTTCGGAAGTTGCTCACTTCGTTCTTAAAGCCATTATTCTACGCCATGGTGTTCCTCATGTACTGCTCAGTGACCGTGGAAAGGCGTTCTATTCACAACTGCAAAACGAAGTTATTCGAGTATCCGGCACCGCCCACAAGAAAGCTTCTAGCAATCACACTCAGACTAACGGCCTGACCGAGTGGTTTCATCGCACACTTGCCGACATGATCGCCGCTTATATTCAACCAGACCACAAAAACTGGGATGTCCTTTTACGATTCGTCACTTTCGCCTATAATACGGCCGTGCAGCACACAATTGGCAAATCTCTATTTTACCTCGTTTATGGACGCTCCCCTACTTTCTTTCTGGATGTTTCATTCTTCACCTCCTAGGCTCATTCATCTCTATCATCGTGCGGAGAGTACGTTTTCCGACTCGACCACTGTCGCCAGTGTGCTCGACTGAAGACAGAGGTGAGACAAGACCGGAAACATATTGACGACGAATGCCATCGCGTCGTATTTTTTCGACCTGGTGGTGAGGTCGTGCTCCTGACAGACAGACAGACAGACAAAGAACTTTTATTCAGGTCCTGAGGAACTGCGTTTGGACGCCCCCTTTCAGGGGGAGTCGGTAGCAGTCGCGGGCCGCTCCCACGCAGGGACCGGAAGACCGTGGCCCTCCGCCCTCTCGCAGGCCCTCTGGACAGCCCGAAGTTGAACCGAGAGGTCGCCGCTTTTAAGGGCTTCCTCCCAGACCTCTTCGTTGTTGAACTCTGTGTCGCGTAACGCAGGACATTGCCAGAGCATGTGAGCTAATGAGCAAGTACGCCTCTCCGCAGTCCGGACATTGCGGTTCGATGTTGGGCGAGAAGTGACTAAATCTGCCCCTCGAAGGGAAAGACCCCGTTTGGAGCATCCTAAAGGCCGTCGATTGCGATCGAGTGAGTCTAGGGTGAGGAAGTGGAAAAGCCCTCCGCGAAAGATGATAATGAGTCAAGATCTCGTGGAAAGTGAGGAGCGAGTCCCTGTACCTCCCGGCGTCCCCGCCTTCGAATCCGCCGGCACCGCCGCGGTGAGCGAAACCTCGCGCACGGTCATGGGCAAATTCATTGGCGTTGGGAACATCGGGATGTACGTTGGCCCCCATGTGGGCCGGGAACCATTTTATAGTGTGAAACCCGGCAGCCCCCTCGCTGCCGAGGATGGCCGCTGCTTCCCGCGAGATCGAGCCCGAAGCGAAAGCCCTAGCTGCGGACCGCGAGTCCGTGAATATATTTGGACGCGACGGGTCCTTCATTGCTATAGCGATGGCCATTTGCTCAGCCACCGTTGCCGAAACATTTCGAACCGAGGCAGAACATAGGAGTTTGCCAGTATGGTCGACAGAAACCACTGCGAAGCAATCGGAACGCTCGTACTGGGCTGCATCGACAAAGGCTGCGAGATCCCCACTATCTGCAACCGATTTTAATAATGAACGGGCCCGAGCTATGCGGCGCCCTACATTGTATTGCGGGTGGACATTTCTTGGAAGTGGAGCTACCGTAAACGTACCTCTGATTGAGGATGGTAGAGTCACTTTACGCTGGTTAGTCTCCGTAAGACCGCAGCCTATGGATTCCAGGATGCGCCTACCAGCCCGCGAGGACGATAGACGCACGACCTGAGCCATCTGCTGGGCCTCGATCACCTCCGCGAGTGAGTTATGCATGCCTAATTGTATGAGCTTCTCGGTGCTGGTGGTGATAGGCAAGCCTAGAACTCGCTTTATACTTTTGCGCATTAGTGCATCGATTTTTGCCTCTTCCCTTTTGGACCAGTGCAGCGCCGAAGCGACGTAATTAATGTGGCTCATGAGAAACGCATGGTAGAGCCGTAGGAGATTGCTCTCGCTCAGCCCTCCCCTGCGGTTCGAGACCCTGAGTATGAGCCTAAGCATGTTCTCCGTCTTGGAGGTGATGCGGGCTATTGTCTGTGAGTTGCCCCCTTTGGACTCCAATAGGAGTCCGAGGATCCTGATGGAGTCTACCCTGGGGATCATCAGCCCATCCCGTGTGTATAGAGCTATGGGAATCTGCTCTAAAGGAGTGAAGTTCCTCACCCCTTGTCGTGTGGGTCTGTACAGTAATAACTCGGACTTAGCCGGTGACAGGCTCAGGCCCGAACCGACTAGAAAGTTCTCCGTGATGTCTAGTGCCTGTTGAAGCGCCTGCTCTACCCCGGCGTCGGACCCTCCCATGCACCACACGGTGATATCGTCCGCGTAGAGAGCATGGTTAGTCCCGCGCACCATGGCGAGTCGCTCCGAGAGGCCCTTCATGGCAATATTGAAGAGTAGAGGAGATATGACTGCCCCCTGAGGGGTGCCTCTCGCTCCCAAGGTAAATTCCTCGGATTTGACTTGACCGATCTTGATGGTAGCCCTGCGATCCCTCAGAAAGGAGCTAACGTACGCGTGGAAACGTTGTCCCAGCCCCATATCCGAGACCGCCTCAAGCACAAACTTGTGCGAGATATTGTCAAAAGCTTTGGCCAGGTCTAGAGCTAGTATGCCTCTAGTATCCCTGGTGTAGTTGTCAATAATCTGTCTCTTGATAAGGAGCATGACATCCTGTGTGGATAGTGCAGGTCTAAATCCCACCATATTGTGTGGAAATAGCTCTTTGCACTCTATGTACCGGGATACCCGATTGTGAATCGCATGTTCAGCCACCTTGCCCACGCAGGACGTAAGCGAGATGGGCCGCATGTTCTCCGGCGCTAGAGGTTTACCTGGCTTTGGGATGAGCACAACCGAGGCCGTCTTCCAGGATTCGGGGACCAGCCCCGTCTCCCAGATTTTATTGACTTCCTCAGTGAGCTTTTCGATGGATTTACCGTCCAAGTTGCGTAAGAGCTTATTTGAGATTCCATCCGGGCCCGGTGCAGAGCGCCCGTTGAGCTCATGGAGGACCTCCAGAATTTCGGGTTCCGTAAAAGGTGCGTCCAGCTCCTCAACCGGTCCCCCCCGGTAACGAGGATAGTCCGCATCCCCGGAAGGGCCCAGCGGAAGATATCTGTCCGCTAACTCCTGCAGGAGGGCCTTTTCGGACACCCCCTTCGCCTTTTGGCTATGAACGATTCTGTCAATAGCCAATCTCTGATTTCCCTTGGACTGCGACTCATCAAGTAATTGTTTGAGGAGGTTCCACTTGCCTCCCACTCTCATCTGTCCGTCAACCGAAGAACATACTTCGTTCCACTGCTGTTTCGACAGTTCAATAGAGTATGCTTCAATCTCGCGATTCAGCTGCGCAATTTTCTTTCGAAGCCTGCGATTTAATCTTTGCGTCCTCCATCGGGCTAGGATGGAATTCTTGGCCTCTAAGAGGTGCGCGAGACGCGCATCCATCCGATCAACCCTCAGGTCCGTTTTGACAACCTTGGTCGCAGCATTAGCATCCTCCTTGAGCCTTGCAAAGAGGCTGTCTAAGCTGTCATATTCATCCTGGTCCTCCTTTCGCAATTTCCGAAAGGCATCCCAGTCCGTCACTTTAAATTCTTTGAGGGGAGCTGCATTGACTGCTAGGGTAATAGCCAATATGAAGTGGTCGCTACCTAGGTTCTCTTGTAAATTTTGCCACCCTGCCCCTGTGACGTTCTTGACGAACGCCAAGTCCGGAGTTGTGTCTCGAGCCACTGACGTGCCTGTTCTCGTCGGGTATTGCGGATCCGTAATAAGTTCCAGCGAACAGTCCGATACCGCCTTTAGGAGATTTTTACCCTTGGGGGATTGCCTATGGTAGCCCCAAGCGTCGTGCGGAGCATTAAAGTCTCCCGCTACCACGATGGGGGCTCCCTTGGCTAGAGCCACCGCTTTTGCCATGATAGAAGCGAACGCCTGCCGGTTGTCCGACGGCGAGCTGTAGACATTCAGGATGAAAACGCTGTTTTTGAGCCAGCTGTTGGGGATGATTTCGACCATAATCACCTCCGCCCTGGTTTTGCCCAGTTGTAATATGTGTTCCTGAAAGGAGCATTTTCTTGCGACCAAGGTTGCCAAACCACGCTTCCCCTCCTCGCGCACCGAGACTACTCGATAGCCCGGGAAGGTTAGCGCATCACCTAGAGTTTCCTGTAATATAATTACGTGCGGTTTGACCGCCTGAGAAGCAACAAACTGCTGCAGCGGAGCCCTGCGCCTTTTGAAACTAGCGCAGTTCCACTGCCACATGACCAGCTGATTATTGTTGCCCGCCATGATTACTGTTCTCAATTAGCCACTCCCTTATGGGGTTCACTGCTACAGCGCCTGAAGGTGACTGTGCAATGCTCGGGCCTTTCGGAGGCGAGCGTGCCGTAGCTAGCGCTGCCTGCGTACTTTCAAGAGATGACACTCTTTTAAGTAGGGTAGTCATGCTATCAGCAAGTTGTTTAATCGATTGCTGCATGCTTTCCAGTGCCTTGGTGTTGGACTCGGTCTCCATAGAGTCCCACTCCCCTTGCGGGGGCGAGGCCCTACGTTTACCCGAGCGCGCCTGTGCCTCCCCTGGCGGGGGCGTCTGCTGTCTCTCGCCCTGCGAGGAGTAAGATTTGCGGAACGACTCGAAGTCAGCCCTCATCTGTTGAAGCTCGGCCTTCAGGCGAGCATTCTCTTGGATCAACGTAGCTACCCTGGGGTCTTCCCTATGCTCAGGCAATGCTACCTGCGTTACCTTTCGTGGCGGCGCCGCTGGCTTCGGCTTGGCACGATCCGCCCAGGTTGGCTCTTTCTGGATCCGCACCCGGGAGTGAGAGCGCCCTCTGGAGCGAGAGCGAGAGCTGCGCCGGCGGCCAGCGGGCGTGACGGAGCGCCCCCGCCTGGGAGCACTTGCCACGCTGGAATCACGTGGCCGGCCCTCCTGGGCCAGCTGTTGCTGAGTCTTTTTGGCGCGCTTTCGGCGCCGTCTTCTCCGTCGCACGACGTAAGGGACTTGAAAGCGTTCTTTACACGTTCTGTCCGCCATGGGATGTGGCCCTCCGCAAAGGGCACATTTCGGTGAGCACTGGTGATCTTCGGGTGGGGAGGCGAGTCCACAGCCTCTGCACACCCTCTTGTTTGGGTTGGGGCAAACATCGGCCCTGTGGCCTAGGCCTCCACACGCGTAACACACGTCGGTTTGGCGCTTGTAGAGTGTGCAGCGTAGCAAGCTGACGCCGCACATGACGTAGTTTGGCACCTGCATGCCGTCGAAAAGCACTACCACCGTCGTGGTGTTCTTGATCCTCTTGGCTTCTAGGGCCTTTGGATTTCGGTGGTTGACAATCATCGTGTGGAGCTGGGCCTCGCTGATGTCGGTGTCCACGCCTCGTATGACTCCTTTACAGGTGTTATCGGGGGCCGCCATATATGCCGCCACCTTGTATGATCCTTCGCTTAGTCGAATCTGTTGGATCCCTGCGTAGGCATTTGCATTCTTCTTCGCCGGAGTGGAAACGACGAGAATGTTCTGGGCAACGTTAGGGCAAACGATGTCACCCTCGGTCTCTGCCGGGGCTAGAGCAGCCGCCATTGCAAGAGCTTGTGCGAGCCTAATTTGGCTTGTTTTTCTGATGTCAAGTCCGTCCCTCGGCCTGACGATAATTCGTATGTGGTCCCTCGGTAGCCGGGGGAGCCTCGATGCGGCTGCGAGGCGCTTCATCGCGCCTTGCGGGGCTGCCGTGCGGCGGCCTCCCTTCGAGCCCACGTGCGATGCGTTGCCCGCCGAAACTGGCGTTTCTACACGAGCTTTCTTGTTCCTGCCCAGCGCTGTCGTCCAACCAGGGCTATTCGCTTCTTCGCGAGAGATATCCTCTCCCTCCACCATCTCTACTTCGGGCATGTTGCCCCTCTTCGTCGAGGTAGGCCTAAGCCTACCCGCGCCTCGCCGGCGTGGTCCACACGAAAAGTTCCAATAATTTGGCAAAACGATCACTCACCGAAAAAGGTCCGGTATCGACGTGATCCCCTGAAGTTACTGCGTCGAATGATGCACAGCTTGGCCACGGGAACCACAAAAATCCGACCGAAAACATTTAAATGAGCCGGAGCCGATCTGTCCACATCCGCACTGGTCGGCGCCTTCTTCTTCTTCCTCGTGCTCCTGACTCCTGTTCGCACTCCTGGCTTGTGTGAAAAATTCCAGCCACGGTTCATCGGGCCATACATCGTCCTTGGACAGACTTCGCCTGTCAACTATCGTGTAATTCCTCTTGACGCCCCCACAGAGAATCGTTGCCTCAATACCGAGGTTGTCTACGTTTCCCGCATGAAACCCTTCACCTGTATATTATTATCATCATCCGCACACTTTTACCTATCCTCCTCTTCGTCTGTATGTGATCATCATCATCGCGTTTGTGCAGAGCTGCATGGTTCGTTGACGAGCTCCCGGACCGAATAAACATCGTCCCAACCGAGACGTCACAATATATATATATATATATATATATATATATATATATATATATGTGTGTGTGTGTGTGTGTGTGTGTGTGTGTGTGTGTCTCACGTACACTCGCCTGAGTTGTCTAGCGGCTTAGGTCAGTAGGTTTTGTGTTTGACGCCATGATTCCATCGTGGTCGTTCCATCGTCATAATTCCTGGCTCGCGATCGGACGCTTGTTATGCCGCCTTCGTCGCACCTCGTACCCCGACCGGAAGGCCCAAGTTGTCTGATAGATTAGGGAACTAGGCACGTTCTCGTGGTCATGATGGTATTGTGGTCATTGCATCTTCATCATTTCAGCTTTGTAAACCGGCTGTCATGTCGGCATGCTCGTGCCGTTGTCGTCGCGCCAACGTTTTGATGTCGTCGTCATGCATTCGTTGCCACACTGCCGTCGCGATGTAGCCGTGGTCATTCCATCGTCATCACTCCAACTTGGTCACCCGACTCTCGTCATGCCGTTGTCGTGATACACACTTCGTGACGTAATCTTCTTCACGCCGTTGTACTCATACACACCTCGTCATCCCATTATTCTCATATCACTGCCCTGTCTAACGTCGTTATTGTGTCGTCGTCTTACAGTCGTCGTTACGCATTCGTTGTCATACTTTTGTTATGTCGTCGTGATCGCCCCATTGTCATTTTAACTTCGGCATCCGACTTTCGCCATGCTGGTACTGTCATACCGTCTTCGTCATTCGATGCACCTCAATCCTCCTTCGCCATTCCATTGTAACCAAGCTGTCACTTAATAGGGATTATGCCTCCGTTGTAATGAGCTCGTCATCAGACGGTTGGTATCGTTCACAGTTGTCATATCGTCACCATCATGCCGCCATCCTCCGTCTGTCGTCATACCTTACTCGTCATGCCATCGTCGCCCTCCCGTTGTCCTCACACCATCATTGCGTTGTCGTCGTTATACCACCATTTAAGAATCAGTGATCTCATCGTTGCCATATCTGTTGTCATCATACCACCTGTGCCGCTTCATCGACATGATTACTTCTTCCTCATTCCATTGTAGTCACTGCGTCGGTATCCTACAGTAGTCGCCATCTTGCCATGCTCATGGGCGACCCTGGCGAGCGAGTGTCCTAGCCACGGTGTAAGAAGATAGTTGCTCCGACGGCGCGCCCGCGCTGGGGTGAGAGAGCGGCCACTTCGTGTGACCGGAAGTGAGCGCCGCCGCTAGGGGGCACGTGTTCAGGAGGCCTTGGAAAAGCGGCACAACAGTGGATAATTTACGACCTCCGTCAGCATTTAAACACCCATACCCAAAGATATGCAATTTTTTGTTATTTAGACGCCAAATCCTGAGCAGGTAGAAGGTTTCATGCCACTTACACTCAAAATACCGTCATTTCGAACACGAGAGCGACGAGTCGTCTGCTCGAGCAGACGGCGCGCTGCGCTTACCGCTGCTCGCCGCGTCGGAGTCAATCGGAATGTCGGCAGAAATATAAAGGGACGTTCCTCCAACCAAGTACAGTTGTTTTAAGGAGGCGAACGACACATATTCATCGAAATAAAGCACTTCTGCCGCGCGTGCCCATAAAAGCGCCAGCAAAGTGAGCGAAAAAGTGGCCCCCAGAACAGGTGCTGCCCCTTGCGGCAGCGGCGTGCGTAGAGTCAAACTACGTGGCCGCGCCTCGCGCCGCCGTCGGACCACCTTCCTTTTTACACCGTGGTCCTAGCAATCTGGGACGATACAGGAATATGTCGTATACAACCGACACAACGGGAGTCTCCGAATCACCGCTAGAGATTTTACACTACAGACCAGTAATATGGTGTGTTGCTGCATAGCTCTAATGCTACTCGCACTGCCATCGACAATCACTGCGATATCAGTTCTGCCTGAAATGTTACTGATTTTCATTTTTTCTCCGTTTTTCCCATCCTGAGTGCAGAATAAGACCCGGATGCAAATTTGGTTAACACCCCTGACTATTTCTTTTTTATTTTGTTTGCTTTTATTTATTTTATTTCTTTTTTACAATACCTACAGTGCCCGACGAGTATTATTGTAAGGGGAGTACAGAAAACCGGGAATCGGATCAATCCCAATATATACGTTTCCAGACGCCGCAGACACTGACAGGCCAACACCCTTCAGAATACAATACAAGAATAGAATACAAGAGGATACGATTACACATATTAATATGCAAACTCTGCAGGACATAAGAAACAGACTTCAAAAACCAAAGCGAAGAAGAAGACCAAGCGGCACCAAACGGCTTGGTGATAAAACAGTGCACCAAAATTTAAACATTAAACGCTGTAGGTGAGTAGAGAAGGATGAGGGAAGATCAGTAACAATATGGTCGGCAAGTCATTTCAATCATGAATTGTTTTCGGAAAGAAAGTTTACTTACAAATGCTCATCCTGCACCTGTATTCCCGGATTTTCATTGAGTGATCGGTTCGATGAGACACATAAGTTGGTGGCTTAATGTACCCGTCCTTGTCAATGCCGTTTCTGTCCTGGAATATGTTATATAAAAGGCACAATCTAAGATATTTCCTGCTGTTCTCAAGTGGTGGACAACGCAGGTCATTCGGAATTGTGGTAGTGTTTTTCCTGAAGTCATAGTTTTAGAAACGAAGCGGGCAGCACGTTTCTGAACACACTCAAGCTCATTTTCATTTCATTTCATTTCATTTATTTTCTCTCAAGGCCGAGGCATTACAGAGAGGAGTGGCTAGTGTAAACACAAAAAAAAACACACATTTAAGCAGCGTAGTGAGGTTACAAAAAGTGGTTAACAAGGGCTTGTTTGAATTCGTGCATATTTACGAGTGAAACAATGGAAGCGGGAAGGCGGTTCCAGTCGTTGCTTGTTGTGGGAATGAATGAATTGAAGTGCGTGTTCGTGCGGCAACATGGCACGTCAACTTTGAACTTATGATCGTTTCTGGAAGAAATGTACAATGGTGGTGACAAAAGAGAGTCTCTTAAAGTAGGATTACAATGATAGATCTTATGAAATAGACATAGACGCGCGATTTTACGACGAAGTGATAGTTTAGGCAAATCGAGATTGTACTTCATGGAAGTTACACTTGCTGTACGCGAGTAGTTACATAAAGTAAAACGTGCTGCCCGGTTCTGAATTGCTTCTGTGCTGAGATTAAGTGAACTGACATGGGGATCCCAAATGGAAGATGCATATTCTAGCTTGGGCCTAACTAATGTTTTAAAAAGCAAAAGTTTTAAGTTGGTGGGAGCTAGACTAAAATTACGTTTAATATAACCAAGAGTACGGCTAGCATTACTTGTTATATGGTTCAGGTGAGTTTGCCAGGAGAGGTTCTCAGAAATATAAATGCCAAGGTATTTGTAAGTGGAAACCTGAGTTAGGGGAACGCTATTTGGAGAATATGTACATGATGTGTCGTGAGAAGTACTTCGAGTAACTCTCATTGCCTTACATTTATTAGTATTCAGTTTCATTAACCAGGTCTCACACCATGCATCTACATTACTGAGGTCCGATTGAAGCGTTAGATGGTCGGCAACAGTTAATATTTCACGATATATAACACAATCGTCCGCGAACAGCTTTATAGACGAGCAAATCTGGTAAGGCAGGTCATTAATGTATACAAGGAAGAGCAAGGGTTCTAGTACTGAGCCCTGTGGTACGCCGGATGTCACAGGACAAGGGGCAGAGTTATGGTCATTAACTGTAACGAATTGCGTGCGTCCTGACAAGAAACACTCTATCAATTTAAGTACGTTAGGGTCTAAATTCAGCGCGCGTAGTTTAAGTAGTAGCAATTTATGACATACCGAATCGAAAGCTTTCGCAAAATCTATGAAGATGCAGTCTATGAAGGAGGAACGATCCAGAGCGGAGATTAATTCGTTAGTGAAAGACAACAGTTGTGTCTCGCAGGAAAAGTTTTTCCTAAACCCGTGTTGCTCTGCACTGAAGAAAGAGTTTGTTTCCAAGAATTCTACGAGGTGACAATAAATGACATGCTCCATTTATGTTCTGCTTTGTGTAAGGATCCCGAGCAGAGCAGCCATATTCTAAAATTGGACGGACGTTAGTTAGGTATAATAATTCTTTTGAGTTCAAGAGGGGCTGGCCAGAAATTCCTTCTAATAAAGTTGAGTGCATGGTGTGGCTTTAGATGATAAGTAGTGAACGTGTGGGTTCCATGAAAGGTAATTGGCATACATAACTTCCGGATATTTAAAATCTGAAACCCCAGTCACGCGTTCACCGCCTAGGAAATAGCTATTGATTTGAGGATTTCTTTTTTGTGTGTGTGTGAACATGATTGTGTTGCATTTCGAAAGATTGAGGACCATTTTCCAATCCCGACACCAGGAAAAAATATAATCACGATCCTTTTGCAACAGCTTCGAATCCGTTTCACAAAGGATACTGCGATAGACACAGCAATCGTCTGCATACAACCTGATTGAACTGGACGCATTTACTGGAATATGGTTGATATAGATGAAAAAGAGAAGCGGTCCTAATACCGACCCTTGCGGGTCGGTGGTGCTTCTGATGAATTCACTCCGTCTAACACTACGCACTGCTTTAGATCGCTCAGATATGCCGTTATCCATGTCAGCAACTTAGTCGGCATGTTAAGGGGAGCTAACTTCTGTATTAAGAGACTATGTGAGACAGAATCAAAGGATTTTCTGAAGTCTAAAAATGTGCAATCCACTTGATTACCACGTTTTAGCGATTCAGCAATAACGTGAGTAAATTCTATAGGTGTGTCGCATGAATATTCACTTCTGAATCCATGTTGAGTCCTGCAGAAAAAAAAATATTGCTTTGAAGATGATCAAATAAGTTGGTGTAGATTATATGTCCAAAAGCTTTGCAGATCATGCTTGTTAGTGAAATAAGCCTGTAGTTGCTGGTGTTTGCTTTATTTCCAGTTTTGTGTACGGGAACTACGTTTGCCCGCTTCCAGTGAAGGGGTAGTTCACCTTGTTCAAGGGAATTTCTGAACAACGTTGTCAAATATGGTGAAACCGAAGAAGCACAGTTATTTAAGACATGATTGGAAACTTTGTTTGGGCCAGGGGCAGAAGCTACTTTAAGATTCTGTAGCAGTAAAGTAACACCATGTTCTGTAAAGGTTACGTAATTCATTTGCGTAAAATTGGAAGACTCTGGTACCTCTATAATCGTATCCGTTGGTTTTGATAGCACTGACTGGAAGTATGAATTAAAATGCCGTGCCTTTGATTCAGGATTTCCAGTAAAGTTCATTGTATTGAATACATCCGGAATCGTGCTTTTCGCCGCATTTTTTATCTTTTAAATATTTTCAAACTTCTTTTGGATTTCTCCTGACTTTTTCATAAAGGCTCTGCATGTAGAGGTATTCTGCCTTCCCTGTTTCTTTAGTAACAATCTTGCTTTGTTCTTTCAACTTGAAATGAAGTATTAGGCTCGGAGACTGGCAGTACCTACGGAATAGGCGACTCAAAAAGTCACATCTTATCTGAGGAAAAGCAAAGGTTTTCGCATTGAAATATTCTTCTTAGGGAGTGCCCACACTGCTTGTTATTTTTTTCTGGATTTTACGTTAAAAACCGCGATCTGATTTTGAGGCACGCCGTAATGGATGACATCGGATTATTTTCGACCACCTATGTTCTTTCAAGTGCTCCGAACCCACAGTACTCGGACGGCCTCTTATTGAAAGCGTAAGTTGTTACTAAGGTGTAAAGACAGTTCTAAATGCATTGGGCCTTCATACCAGTAGTTTTCCTAGCCTAATAATTTTATTTACGGTAAACTTCGCGTAAAGAGATATACTGTACACTTCCCAAATTAAGGCGGTTGTACTGGTTAGTGCATGCCACACAGTTAGGGAGTATGTGCAACCAGTTTGTGGTCGTAATGAAGAAAGCTTGGGACAGTTGTAGTAGTAAGAGTTTTTGTCGATGCGAATAATACTTATTGTTTGTTTTCATGATGACAGCAGATCGCCCGAGAAAAAGATTTGCTATCTTTCCATATCAATGGTGTCTCCCTTACTAACCCGTATATATCCAATACAATAGCGTAAGCAGGGCTTGTTATGTTAGAGTTTGTGCTGTTGAAAAAAATATTGCTGAACCTAGGCCTATAATTTGTATGAACAAACCAATTTAGTCGAAAATGAGATTGCCCAAAGTCGCGCCCGCAAGTTTTTTTATGAGCTGCCAATACATGCTGAAGAACTTTTTGCTCTTTTGATGACGCTTAGACCGCCATAGACAAATATATTGTCAGAAAAATAAAAACCACATGGCATGACCCTCGAGCCGCAGAAAACGGCCAGATGAATCCAGAATTACACGGAAGGTAACAGCTCTCTCACATATTTATTACGCATCACAAGAACTCAAAAGGAAAGGAGAACCTGCATATGTTTGTGTAGATGCTTTTCCCCAGAAATGTTTCCTGAGCTTGTACAAAGTCAACAACTATCGTTTCTAAAAATAACGAGGCTTCCGAATTAAGCATCGCAAACCACTTTTGCATACCCAAAATCACACTGTGTATGTACCTTGCCATTTGTGTGCAACACCTAATATGTCAGCAAGGGTGCAATCTGCGTCAATGACCAGCTGACTAAGTATTACAATAACGTGATTCCAGCGTAGCGGAGTATTTCGCAGAACACAGCGAAGATGTGGCGGCGAACACAATTTGGTGTCATGCGGTAAAAATTGTAGGAAATTATTACGTAGGACAGTAAGACAAATTTTCTAAGCAACTGCACTGATATGAGATTACACATACATGGTTGAAAAAGATAAGATAATCTAATCTTTTGTAAGATAACAGAACACAAGCGATGTTAGCTTGCCGTTTCTTATATTGAAATTTAGGCATCAAAATTGCAAGTTTTGTAAGCATAAGGAAAGTAGGGTGAAGTAAAGTTACTGAAGAGCGATGATAGGAATGGGGGCAATCGTCACCCGGCGGGCGGCAAACACCACCCATGAAGATCGGGCACTAAACGCCAAGGACACCTGGACGTCGCTCTTCGTAGGTGCGTTGCTCCTCGTTAGTCCGTACTATACGCGGCCTCCACATTACCACGACAGAAGTGAACACAAATTCAAATTGGAGAACGGCAACTTTTCTTTCTGTTTTCTTTCTAGTTTCTTCCACTCCATGGAGCAGGAAGAAACTAGGCACGTGTAACGTTTCGGCGGTACCGGCCTCACGGGAGAGCGGAAGGAAAGAAAACTAGATACGCAAGTGAGTGCTTGGAACGTCGACAAAGAGAGGGCGGTGCGAATGTAGACATGGCCGACGCGGGTCGGTCTTTTGGGCTAAGATTCGATCGTGCGATGGTCTAGCAGTCAGCAAGACCATCACAGCCTCTCGCGACGTCTACGCAGTGCACATTGCCACCAAGTGGATAAATTTCACTAGGCAGTCACACACTACACTAACACACACCTACACTAACATACACAATAGTTCACCGACAACAAAAAAAAGCTTAACCTTACAATCGGCCGCGCAACGCTTGAAACAGCGAAGCTGGACGATCGTAGCCCAGCATTTTCCGGAAGAGCGCGTGAAGTTTTAATCTTAATATTATGATAATGATAATTTTTTTCGCGCGTCTAGGACATACGGCCGTCACTGCGCGTTGCATAGCGCAGCTTGCAACACCGACACCGCGTTGCTATGCCGACAACACGTTCCAGCAGACCCGCTCCACGAATGCGTTTCTCTCTCCCTCGCTCTCATATTGTGCAAAACCTCTTCACCTCGCAGAGCACGAGCGTGCGAACGTGCAAGCTGTGTACGAAGACGACGACGCTCGAACGCAATCATATGGTTCGCGTGAATGCATGCTCTGCAAGCGCGGCTGTATACCCTAGTGGTTACGAAGCTCGCCTTAGAACCGGGGCACGCGGGCTTGAATCCTGCCTCGGCAAGAAAGTTTATTGTTTTAATTCTTCATAGTTTCTTTATACGAACCACAAATCACAGCTGGCTTAAAGTGCTTCGCCGTTAAAATTCACGGAACCCTAGCCATTAACAGCTTCACTGTAAAAAGTAAAAGTTCGCCAGGAAGGCGAAGCATCGATTGCGATGGCAAATTCGCCAGGGATGCCCACTGAGCAGCCTGTTGTTTAACCTGGTGATTGACCTCGTCGTGCGGGCAGTTCCGGAGGGCGACAAGCAGCACAACGTGCATGCCTACCCCGATGACCTGACGCCTCAGGCGGCCGACCGAGGGACACTCCATAGCCGTATTAACGTAGTGGCAAACCTGGCTCTCCCACTAGGACATCTGCTCGGCCCGGCGAAATGCGTAAGTTTGCAGCACTCTGAGAAAAACCCCGTAGGCACTCGGCCGACGAGGTTCACAGCCAACGAAGAAGAAATTCCCTTCGGAGGGAACCTAAAGGGCCAGAAAGTCCTAGGGCGCCCTGTCGGCTTCTCTCTGATGTCAGACAGATGCACGGTCAATGAGGCGATCGACCTCGGATGCACCCTGCTGCACTCCATGCTCGCCCCTTGACAGAACATGGATGCGGTCAAAACATTTGTCTTGCTCGCACTGAACTTCGCCATGCGGTGAGGGCTTGTGGGGAAAGCAGAGTGGCCACTCCTCGACGACGCCCTCAGGCCGCTCATAAAGAGAATACTTTTTCTGCCAGCAAATACGGCAAACGAGTACATGTACGGCAGTGCAGCAGCAGGTTCAGCAGGCATCTCTCTTGCTGCTGAAACCAGTGGCACCTGCCATATCGACAACGCCTTCAAGCTCTTGACCTCAGCAAACCTCGAAGTTCGAGAGCTGGCGCTGCAAGCGTTAACCAATATCACTTTTAAACGTCTTTGCAGGCCAGCAACTCCGGAAAATCTTTCAGGATACCTGAGCCCAGAGACCGAAGGCGACTTCCGGGCTCGAGCAAGGCAACTGCAGTCTGTATGGACCGAAGCACGGAAGGCCTCCCGCCGTCTGGGCGTCTCCTGGCAAGTGCAGGAACATGGTGCCATCATCACCTTCGGGAAGGACACCCTGACTCCAAGTTATCGCACCAAAGCGGTGAGAACGCTCCGGTCTAGCATGGCGCGTGCACGGGATCACGCCTTCCAGGATAAACCTAACCAAGGAAAGCTGGTGGAGCGTGTCACCGCCGACATCACCAGCTCCCAGTTCATGTGGTCTGGCCATTACACTCGGTTCTGCGAGTGGCGCTTCGTGCACAGGGCACGCCTCAACTTGCTGCCCCTGAACGCAGCTAGGCTGTGGGCACATGCCTCGGACCGGCGCTGCAGGGTGTGCGGGTATTCGCAGGAAACCCTTTCGCACGTTCTGCGTCACTGCATAAGCCACAACTATGCATTCACAAGCCGCCACAACAAAATTGTTGACCGGGTGAAGACCGCCACCGCAAAGAAGTTGACGGTGATTCACGAGAACAGGCCCGTCGGTGACACGACCGTTCGCCCCGATCTAGTAATGCCAAGAAGAGGAGACGATCATCTTCGACGTAATCTGTCCGTTCGAGAACCGACTCGAGTCACTGGAATCAGCTCGGCAAGCAAATGTGGAGAAGTACAAGGCCATATGGGCGTACCTCTTACACCGCTACCAGCGAGTCAGCATCGAGGCAATCGTTGTCGGTGAGCTCGGATCCTGGGACCCCGGTAACGACAGAGTCCTGAAACTCTCCAGCAGGAGCTACCTCCGGCTGTTCAAGAAGCTCGCAATCAGCGAAACGATTGCGGCTTCAGGCGAAGTTTATATGCCAGACTAACCGGCAGCAAAACGGGCAGATCCATTCTTAGGAAACTGGGCTACCGGAATCCAGAATCGCGAGAGAGGATAACCGCCATCCCAAAGAAATTGCCAACAGGTTAAGAATACCCCCCATCCCAAGAAACATGCACCCAATATACAACGACGAACGCAGGAGAAGCAGAGTCCAAAGACTCCAAAGCTCCCTCCTCCAAAAACAAGGAGTAGTGTACACCGATGCGGCAGAGTACCCAGCAGGGCACTACGCTGCAGTGGTAGTAAGCGACAAAGGTGAGCTAATCTCGAGCTGTAGCGTGAGACACTCTTCACCAGAGGAAGCAGAGATGGCGGCGATTGCCCTGGCAATCACAAACCCATCAACCAGAATAATAATCACCGATTCTAAAACTGCAATCAAAGCCTATGACACTGGTAAGGAGTCCAAAGAGGCCGCCAAAATTCTGCAAGCAGGCAAGGAGAACGTACCCAATGACCTAATTATAATAATATGGGCGCCCGCTCATAGTGGACTCACAGGGAACGATATCGCAAACGAGGTCGCCCGAGGACTTACACACCGGGCCCCAGCGCAGGCATACTACTCCCTGTCCAAAAAGCGAGACTTAACCACTTACAGAGAAATTCTACAACACTATAGAACTACGCACGTGGCATCCAGGTGTTTGGAACATAGTCTCCAGTGGATTTCGCCCGCCACGACGTGAGAAAACTTCAAAAGCAAACGGAGCAACCCCACAGAAACACGCACACACTGGCTTCTCTTGAATTAAGGAAAGTTACAAATAAGAAACAGAGCTATTCTCATCGCACGGAAATTGTAAACATTTTCGAAAACATTTTCTTAACCTTCTGACGTGACCTATATAAGTCCCAGGTGTGGCAAGGGTAGTTCAGGGGCGATTTATAGGTCCGGAAGCCTATCACCCAGAGTCCGCAGGGGTATGTGCCATTGTGCTTGGAAACTTTCTGAATGATCATCAGCATAGGCCTGCATCACCAGTGTCGGCCCCTAGCAAAAATGCATGGAACCTCAGCCATAAACAGCTTTGTTGTAAGATGTCGCAGTTTCGCCAGAAAGGCGAAGCATCTATTGCGATAGATAATTAGTAGACAGCTATACGAAGTACAGCTATTAGTTTTATCGGCTGTATAAACTTGCAAACATTAGCTTACTAACTAAGTTAACAAGCACGGTGTCACGCGGTCAAAGGTAAACATCAACACATCTCGGTCGATGACAGGGGAAACTCGCTATCAAAACGCTGCAGTCAGGAAGCGCGGCTTCAGCAGCGAGCGAATGGACCTTCGTGCTGTCTCCCGTTTCAGCGCGAACGTCGAAGGCGCAGCGCATACGAAGCTACCTGCACTGGGCGTCCTTTGTCCACATCGCAGATAGTTTTGAAGATGAGACCGGCGCAGGCGGGCACCTTGTGCACGTCCCAGATTGCTGACAAGTTACGATGCCCGCACGGCCACGCAGTAAGCAGCAGCCGCCGCAGGAGAAGAATGCCCCCACTAACATCGCCTCTCCCCGGGACTGGCGCGCTGCAGAAGATGGCGCTTTCACCCCGCCTTTCTTAAAGCCTTTCTTCCTCGCGCACGCGAGATTCTTTTGGGGTGTTAAGTGCCAAAACTTGCTCTGATTATGAGGCACGCCGTAGTGGGGGGCTACGGCTTAATTTTCACCACCAGGGCTTCTTTAACGTGCACTGCAACGTAAGCACAGGGGCGTTTTTGCATTTTGCCTCCATCTAAATGGGGCCGCCGCGGTCGGGATTTGATCCTGCGACCTCGTGCTCCGCAGCGCAACACCTTAGCCACTGAGCCACCGCCGGGCATACCGAACATCACGGCGATGACGACCACAGAAATGTATTTGGAGTGTCCATATTTTTGCTATCACAATAAAATATCACAGTTATGTGAAATGCATTTACAATGCGCTTGATAGGGCACAGATTTAATCTATATATTTACAGTCTACGTGAAGTTGGTACAATGTTTGGGAGGATTTTGCCAAAGTCCCACTGAAGAAACTGAATGTTTCTCAGCGCTGCATATTGCATCAATTTTGTGCGGCTTAGACGTGTTATTAGATGCAGTTGATAGACTGGTCATAGTTTTGACTGCTGAGTTGCAGAGTTGTGAAATAGATAATTAGGTTTTAACATCTGATACAATTTTATGAATTTCTCGTTTAAATAAATGACGCGCTGAATAAGGAAATGGCCGTTTCAGAGTTGCTATATTTGTAGACATTAAGTTCTTTTTGAAAGGAAACGCTTGTCATCAAACTCAGTGAAGTGGTTACCAAGGAAAACCATTTCTGCTCTCAAATGTATCTAACGTTTTCTATCAGTCGCCATCGCTAATTGCGGCAGTAGTAAATTACCTCTAAATTGAGGCTATTCTATCATGAGAGAAGTCGAAGCTAGCATTTTCTGACGAATGTTATAAGCTCGGGTTCTTGCTTTTCGACCAACACTGCGAACGGCGCATGTGGCGACAAATTTTACCTACATTACCTTGTTCAACCTTGTTGTTTTGCTCAGCGATGCACGCTTCCGCAAAACAGCGATAGGCGCTACACTTCGTGTCATTTTTAGGGGCGAAGCTCCTTAGGGTGTGGGTCTGTCCCTCCTCTGTAGTATGTAGTAGTAGTAGGCAGCCACGTCTACATTTATGAAAAAAAGAATTCCGAAAGTTGTGTCCGTAGCGCTGAATCGAACCAGGGACACCTCGCTTCCGAACGCGCGGCGCTAACCACTACGCCACGAAGCTTTTTTTTTCTTTATTGCCTGGCTTTGACACACAACATTTCACAAAAGGAACAGTACAATATACAATTACAATATACAGTAGGGGAAGGCGTATTCAACCACCATCGTGCTGGCGGCGTCTATTTAGAATTCGCGCAGATCCACAAGCGGCTCTACTCTTGAGAGCCACTCGGGGGGTTCCGCTAATGCCTTATTGATTTCAACAAACCAGTGCATGCTCTCACGAAAATAAATTCGTGCAGGCCGTGCATGCTTATCAACGTAGTATCCTGCCATTCTGCACCGCCAAATACAGTGGAGGCCCATAAGCATAATTAAATCAAAAGGCGCCCCATCCTCGTTATCTACGCTTAAGTACCGAATGACATAAGGGTCAAGTGGAAATTCTTTCCGTACTGTTCTCTGTAAGACATCCCAAAAATAAACGCCTTCCCAACAGTGTAAAAAAACATGATCGATTGTCTCTGGCTGCTTGCAAATTAAACAGTGTGTTCCCCACGGTACAAATTATTCCTTTCCCTCCAAAAACTTTTTAACTGGTAATGTTCCGGTGTGTAATTTAAAAAAGAAAGTTTTCATTCCTGGCGGCATCTGCATTTTTTAACTCTCTTTAAAACATCACTGCCTGGGCCTCCGCTGTACACGGACCTGTACAAGGGTACTGGGAAAACAATGTCACACAAAGCACAATACAGTTTTTTTTTTCGTTTCACACTGAATAGGTAATCATTCGAAAACCGCGGTGTTAGAAATCTTACACTCGATACGATTTCTTTGTAGAAACCACGAATCCCTCCCGAAAGCTCTTCGGTTGATACAACGTACTCGGGCAGCCGTCGGCTTAGCTTCATTTGGCATACACTACGCAGAAACGGGTCTGTGGTGTCCCGAAAAAACAAGAAGCGGTTTACCAACTGCCGTAAAAAGAGGTTACCCAGTCCCAGACCCCCATCTTTTACCCTCCGAAACAAGTTGGTACGGCTGCAGCGTTCCCATTCAGATGCCCAGACAAAGACTGCGAAGACCCTGTGTAGCTTCTGGACGTTTAACCGTGAACAATGCAATACCTGCATTACATACCACAGCTTGCTGATGAAAAAAAGGTTGCAAACGGTAGCTCTGGCAAAAATCGATAGGTTGGCTCCTTTCCACTTCTCCGCTCTCTCCCGAATGATTTTAGTCTGCTCTTTCCAATACTTCTCACTATCGCTATAAGCGTCGAGCGGTGCGCCCAAATACTTGCCTGGGGTCGTTACCCAAGGACACGTTGGCGAAGATGTCTGGCTTTTCTGGCCACGCTCCATGCCAGAGCCCAAGACACTTCGACCAGTTATCCACTACCGGTGACATGGCTGAATTACGGAGACATTTGACAGCCTCGATTAAACTGCCCTGATCATCCGTTATAACGGCAACGTCATCAGCATATGTCAGCAGTTTCACTTCGGCTCCTTGTAACTTAACTCCTCTAATGCTGTTGCTTTCCAATATCTTCATGCACAGAGTTTCAATGTATATACCAAGTAAGAGCGGGCTGAGGGGGCAGCCCTGGCGCACCGAACGGTGCACGCTTATGGGGGCCCCTTGACTCTTATTTACGATCAATCTGGTCATGCAGTTTCGGTACGCCAGGGCCACTCCCTCGCAGATAACAGAACCTACATTAGCGTGGTCTAAGACGGCAAACAGAATTTCGTGAGCCACACAATCAAAAGCCTTTTCGAGGTCGATCTGTAGAATGCGACCACTAGTATCATCACAGCATTCAAGTACACTGCGCGCTTTGTGAATATTTGTAACGATGGAGCGCCCCTTTATCCCACATGTCTGGTGAGGCCCGACTATGTCCTGTATCACCGTCTGCAATCTTCGATACAATATCTTCATAAAGATTTTATACTCGACATTAGTTGATGCTATGGGACGGTATGCTGTAACCAGTCTTAATTTCTCTATATCATCAGTTTTAGGAATGAGGACCGTGTGGGACAACCCATAGGATGGAGGCAACGTGTTTAATTTGAAGGCCTCGTTAAAGATTACAGTCAAAACAGGGCTAATTTCGTTCTTGAACTCTTTGTAAAATGCGGCGCTAAAGCCATCTGGTCCAGGCGATTTTCCGGGGTTTAAGTTATCTATTGCGTACTCAACTTCGGTTTCCGTTATCACCAGTTCCAATCTCTCTTTTCTTTCGTCTTTTCTTTCGTCATCCAGTCGAGGTAGAACCCTCAGAAACTCATTCTTAAATGTGGTCACATCTACTGTCTGAAACGCGAACAGCGCCTGATAGTGCTCATCGAAAGCGGTTTTGATGTCGTCTATGTCTGTCGATAAGTTCCCGCGCCATTCTATTCCGTCAACGTGGTTGCTTTGAGCTCGCGATTTTTCTAATCCTAGCGCTCGTTTTGATGGCGCTTCACCTGCAGCTGTGTCCTCATCCTTTGCCCTCACCAGCGCTCCTGATAACGTTGTTCATCAATTTGCTCCATCTTTTGTTTAACTTTTCTAATGTCTTCCATCCATTTCCCCGGGGCTCGGCTTTCCTGGTTGAGCCGCTCATGAAGTAGTGCCTGTAAGTCAGTCTCTCTTTGTTTTTTCTCGTAACGAATACACGTAGCCCTGTCTATTGCTTTTATTTTTAAAGTTTCTTTAGATATTTCCCACTGTTGCCATACCTGAAGGTTTTTACTGGAGTCTATTTTGCTTATTTCCTCTTTTACTGCTCGTTTGTAAAATTCATCCTGAAGAAGCATGTTATTTAATTTCCACGTTTCGCATGAGAAAGCATTGCCTCTCTTTACAATTCCTATGCAGCACTGAACTAAACAATGGTCTGAAAACGACACTGGCACTACCTCATAGCTGTTACATTTTGGAAGGACATCAACTGATGCATAAATGCGGTCAAGCCGCATAAATGCGGTCAGGCCACTTGAGCCTTCGAACCGTGTATACTTCACCGCACGCCCCCCTTCGAGACACTCTGCCACATCTTCAAGGTCCCAGTTCTCAACCATTTGCGACAACACTTCAGTGATCTTATCTCTAAACCCCAGAACGCTTGTTTTATCTCTCGCACTGGGGACACAGTTGAAATCGTTCATTACTATGAGCTGTCTTCCCGTGCAAAGGCGCTCTTGGATGTCATGGAAAAAAGGGCCCTGTCATCCACCTTATTGGGCGCGTACAAACACACAATACGCCACTCAATGTTGTTCAACGAAAAGTCAAGTACACCACACCTGCCCGACGCACACGAATAATGTGCATGCACCTCAAGCCACGGCAACTTCTTTACAAAAAGTACGCATCCAGCCGATGTGCCCACAGCATGACTAACCACGGCACAAAAACCTAGACGTGAAACGCCGCACCATGCTGCCAGTCTCGTCTTCACCATCGACTTTGGTCTCCTGCACAGCCAGCACATCTATGCCGTGCTCCGTTATAAGCCGGTACAGCTGGCCTTGTTTTCGCTTCCCTTTCAGTCCTCTAACATTTAAGGTAGCGACTTTCAACGGACTAGCAAGAGCCATTTTTACACAATGAGAAGCGACCGACAGCATGGTGCTTACCTCCCTCGTCTAGCAGCGTGGCTAGACGCCGCCGTCATCGTCCGGCGCAAGCACCTGAACGTGATCTAGGTGCTCCTTAGTGCCGGAACGTTTGTGCGCCGAAATGTTAAGGCGCGGCCGAAGAGACGACCGCCGGACTTGAGCCGTCTTAGCTGGGGGTTCCTCGACGCCAGACGCCATCGCCTGGACACCGTCAGTGCTGGTCTGGGCGTGGGGACGCTTGGCAGCTGCGGGGATGCTGGTCGGCGTGTGGGCGCCGCTCTTGTCCTGATGCGGCTCGGTCGGGTCCTTAGGCTCGTCAATCTTAGGCACCGGTGCACTCTCCTCGTTCTTTCCCGTCCTTTCGCTTGTCCCAAGGGAGTCTCCAGATGATTGTTGGATCACTGGAGCATCGCCAGTACGGGCGTTGCTGTCAGGGGATGCTGACGCATCCTGCGTCCCGGCCAGCTTACCCGCCACGTCGGTTCCCCTCGCTGCCTCCTGCGCTTCAGCAATGTCCATGAGTTCAGCCAACGCCTCACTTTGCAGTCGCGGCGAACGTGCCTCGTGCCATGGCAACGCAGGCACTGCATCGCCCGCCCAGGCACCACAACGAGGGCCTAACTCTCCGGCGACTCGAACCTGATGCGGCAGGTCGCCCACTTTCATTCCTGGCTTCATCTTGAGCAGCACGGTTCTCGTCGTTGAGCCCTTCTCTTTCATGCCTGGGACGCGCCAACGCTCCCGCGTCACCTCGGTCACTTTCCCGAACTCCGCGAAAGCAGTCCGGATGTCATCGTCTTGAACGCCATGGAGCATCCAATGCAGACGCAGTTTAACCTGTTGGTCCTCAGGGTCAAAAACGATGTAACGGCGACCTTTCACTTGCAGCTCCTTGAAGTCGGCCAGTTTCCTTGCAGCTTCCACGCTGTTGAAGGTCACCGCCCACACATGGTTAATCTGGTACTGCCCCCAACGCCACAACGTCGGGGAGCACACCAGCATCCGCGAGGGCGTCCCTGAAATCTTCAACCCTATAGGGCCTCACCCTCACATCTCCGTGCCCCATCTCCCTTACCTCCAGCCTAGGCAAACTCTTTGAGCAAGTCATCCTAGCTAGATTGCACGGTCACATGGAAGACACTAGTCAATACCCACACTCAATGATTGGTTTCCGATCGGGCTTATCCACGCAAGATGCCATGCTGCAACTCACAACAGCTATTCTGGACCCCCTCATACCTGCGCACACTAAAGCGGTACTGGCGATTGACCTCAAGAAGGCTTTCGACAACGTCACGCACGAGGCCATCCTAAAGGCTATGATAGACCTAGGAGTTGGCCAACGAACATACAACTACATAAAGGCTTTCCTGCAAAACCGAACGGCCATCATGTGCGTAGACAACCTTCGTACACGCCGCTACACACTAGCGAACGTAGGCACACCGCAAGGCTCAGTGCTGTCCCCATTCCTTTTTAACGCAGTACTTATTCCGCTCGCGCGGAAGCTACAGCAAATTCCCCATCTTGACCATACCCTGTACGCGGATTATATCACCCTGTGGACTACATATGGATCGGACGCGCAAATCGAATAAACACTGCAAACAGCCGCAATGGTAATACAGGAAGAGGTCACCAAGGTAGGCCTCACCTGCTCACCGGAAAAATCTGAACTTTTGTTGATCCCGCCAAAGGGTAGAACGTATCATACTCCTATTAGAATCTACATACAGGATAGGGTGGTCCCACATGTCGACACCATTCGAATCCTTGGCCTCTACCTGCAACAAGATGGGAGAAATACCGAAACCATCAAACGCCTAAAGAGCACGCTAGCAGCTACCACGCAGCTAATACGCAGAGTAACAAATAAAGCTCACGGCCTGCGGGAAGAAGATACTGTGCGAGTAGTACAAGCGTATACCATGAGTAGAGTACTGTACTCTACCCCCTACCTCAACCTCAATATAACTGAAACCCAAACAATAAATTCTATAATCAGACAAGCTACCAAGGCTGCGCTCCGCCTGCCCAAAAGCACCAGTAACGAACGACTGGCGGAGTTAGGCATGCATAACACCATACAAGAACTAACCGAAGCACACCTACAGGCACAATATCTCCGACTAGCCAGTACCTCTACCGGGAGGCATATACTTTCAAAACTCGAAATTCGCATCCCTGCTAATCATGACTCCCTAAAAGCCCTTCCTACAGAAATTCGTCAAACGCTACGCATTCGACCGCTCCCTCGTAACATGCACCCCGACCAAAACCGCGAGCGGCGGAAAGCCAGAGCAGCAGCCCTTCATAAACGGTATGGCGATGAACAGAACGCAATATGGGTAGATGCTGCATGCGATCAGCACGGAGCCACAGCGGTTGCTTACACATTGAACACACCTCCATTAATAAAGGAACTACCCCAGGGAACGGACCCAGAGGAAGCGGAAGAGATCGCTATAGCGCTAGCGCTCGGCAGCTCCAGTGCTACCTACATCCTGAGTGACTCTAAAACTGCACTGCTAAATTATGCTAGGGGCCGAGTTCACCTTGCCACCTTCCACATACTGACCCAGAACCCCCCCTTCTCCCGCAGCGCTGAGCTCATCTGGGTGCCCGCGCACTCGGGAAACCCCGGCAATGAGGCCGCCGATTCTTTAGCCCGAGGGTCGAGAAACCGGGCACAGGCGGACCTCATGGGGGGTTTCTCGAGGGAGCGTGCGTGTACCTTCGCTGAGCTCATCGCGAATGCTCGCGCCGAGAGGCAAATATACCCACCGCCCCACTCTTCCCTCACTACCAGGGAGCAACACCTGAGGCTCCGTCTGCAAACGCGCACCCTACCTACCCCATCCCTCCTCTCCCACTACAGACCCATCCCACCTTCCTGCCCTCTGTGCAATGCGCCGAAAGCAAACCTCACCCACATACTCCTGGCCTGTCCGGCTTCTCCTCCCCCTGGCGGCCCGACACCACTCCAAACCTGGGAGGACTGGGAGACCTCACTGCGCTCCACGGACCCGGCAAGGCAGAAGATCGCCGCCATCCGAGCTGCTAGCGTCATGACATGTTAAACATGAACGTTTGAGTGCGGTGGGGTCGCGCGGGGACCCAGGGGACCTGGGAGGTCCCAAATGCCCTGTCAGAATAAAGTTTTTTCCTCCTCCTCCTCCTCCGTGCAAAAACAACGTGTTTAAAACAACACGACCGGTGGGCAGAGCAGGCAGCATGATCTCGTAATCCTTGTCTTCTTCGGAGGTGAACCTGTTTCCGCGGCCAGCAAGGGCCGCTATCGCCGCTCCGTTGGAGCACATGACCCTGCGTCCGTTCACTCGTGCGTCAGGAAATAGAATGACTACGCCACGAAGCGCACATGGACACACGCACCACGATGACAATAAATACCCAACATTAACGAAAGACTGCGCGTTTCTAACGCGTTTGTGCTAGCGCGTTACGGCCCGTGTAAGAAGCTGGTGTAAGACACTGTGGCCTCTCCGCCTTACCCCCGTATTCATAAACGCTCCTCGACTTGAACTTGACTTGCCACCGCCTTGGGCAGCGCGTTCGAAACGCGTTGAAGGCGGTGGCAAATCAAGTCGAGGAGCGTTCATGAATACGGGGGTTATACTCTCTCAGCAGTCATGTGATGGCGTCGGCAAACGCGGTGCACGTTCCGGCATGTGTAAACGGCTGCGTAAGACGCTGTGGCCTCTCCCCCTTACGAGAGAGTACTGCACGTTTCTAACGCGTTTGTGCTAGCGTCCCCTTAAGCGGGAGGTGGTGCAATTTTAATGAAGGGCGCTGTTATAAAATAGGAATGACGACACATATGGCGCGTGTCATTGGTGGAAGTCAATCGGTCGATTTAGTGCGGCGAGACTGGGCGAATTACACGGAAGATTCACGGTTTACCGATGATTCCCTCCGGAGCTTCGCCCACTCATCATCATTCACCCCGTGGATATGCGGTGATTTTTCTTCAGTCGCCTACAGTGCTTGCCCAAAGTGTTCTTGGCATTGTAGCTCTACTAATACCGGAAAATAAAGTAGGTCGTTCGCAGGAATAATTACATATTGTCTACTGTTTATTTGAGCCTATTCTATTGGCGAACGAGTTACGCAGCAGTTCGTTACCGTCAGAAAAAAAGAGCAGGTGCATTGCAGAGGAATAATTTAGTTTTGAGAATGGACATTGCATGCTACGGAGATAATGCACTGACTAATTTTATACCACCTCATAAAATACACGGAAGATCAGGTCAAAGTATTGTGTAGAGTAGAAAAGGCCTCAAAGACTGTGCATGACTTCGCTAAATGGTTTTTTTTTATATGGCTGTACACCATGACGTTACTCATCGCCTGGTTTCGGCAACGAACGTAGCTTGAAAGATGTACAACATTTTTAAGGCTTTCTTGAAAATGTTTAAATTTAAGACAGTTATTTGGGTTAGTTAGTGCGTCACCGCAATAACGTCCAGCACCTGTGTGTTCGACTTCGCTGCTTGCTGCTTCATCGCCTTACCATTTGCTTGCTGTGACTTCGTCTGCTGGCGTTGTATGTGCTTTCCAGACTTAAGTATTTCCCTCGCAAGGGACTAGGCAAAACATGTCATAGAGTTGAAATTACCAGTAGGAAGTCTCAAGTTTGAAAAGGCGTATATGCGACCTTCAGACAAAGTAAAATACAAGAAAGCTAATAATTTTATCAATACAATGTTTACAAATGTCTAATTGCAAATGAAAATAGCACAAAAATACTGACGCCTGCATATTGTTTTCCGGTGGACCGCGTTTCACTAAGTTACCCCTGTTGCCACGTTATCGCTGGGCGCAAAATGCACCTTCATGTATTGGAACTATCCGGAATGTTGTCGCGAGTTCTATATTGAAGAAATCTTGCCTGTATTCAGATTGCATGCCCGACCATACTGGCGTATTTTCTGGAACTTACGCTAGCGCCAGCAATTACGTGCTAACGTACGATGAGTCGGATATATATTAGCCGACGCATTTGATGCCTGAATCACATTTCGACAATCGACGACAATGCTCGCCAGTTTTATTGTGCTTTGAGTGTCACCTGTCATCGTGCACTCAAGTTCACCTAATCAAATCTCAAATTCATTATTCTTTTGCTACTGTTTGGTTATGTAGTGCACTACTACTTGAGAATAATAACTATGAATAACAGTGCAATCGCACAGATACAAAGTACTACAAACAAAAATTATGCATGCTTGCTGTACACAGACAGATTGTCGTTTGTTGTCAGTGTTAATGAAATTCAATATGATAAGAGAAGGTTTTATTGCATTGCAGTAGCATGCATTTATGTTTTCAAAAATAATGTTGTAACTTATGGAAAACCGAACTTTGGCAGGATTGAAAAATCCGCTGGAAATACTTGAAAATTAAATAACCCACGAAAGCCTCTTAAATACGTACAAATGTAATTGTCGTAGTGGTAAAGATTGTAGCCAATGAAAAATGACAGTGATAGCCTGAATATTATGAATTCTGACTACTCGCATTTGTAAATTATACAGTGCGCTTTCTTGCGCTTCTTTGACTTCAATGAAAAAATGCAGCTTCTGAGAAATGCAAAGAAACTAAAGAACACCGACTATTCGTTGTCAGAGGACTATTCACTCAGAATTCAGACAATAAGAAAGAGGCTATGGTCGACCGTTAAAGACAGTCGTACACCGGAAGATAAAGTGTATCTCAAATACGATAAACTAGTTTTCAACCGGGTGACGTACCTGTGGGATGAGGCAAAGAACGAAAGACGCAGACTTCTGAAGCCCAGTGCAGATTCAGACGGTGGCATAGCACAAGATAATGAAATCCAGGCTGCGCCTCGGAATGATCGAATAACCACCCAGCGAATGGCCGCAAAAGGGCAGCAAACGGGACAAACGGGGCCTCAAACGCTGCAAACAAAGAGCGCAAACGGGGCATTCAAGTGGCAAGGAAATGACCCTTGTCGTTTGCGGTTACTTTCTTTAAATGTGCAAAGTGTCTTCTTCTGCTTTCTGGTGTTTTACGTGCCAAAACCAGTTCTGATTATGAGGCACGCCGTAGTGGAGGGCTCCGGAATAATTTCGACCACCTGGGGTTCTTTAACGTGCACTACAACGCAAGCACACGGGCGTTTTCGCATTTCGCCTCCATCGAAATGCGGCCGCCGGGGCCGGCATTCCATCCCGCGACCTCGTGCTCAGCAGCGCAACGCCTTAGCTGACTGAGCCACCCCGGCGGGTAAAAAATGTGCAAAGTGTCGTGAATAAAATCACCGAATTTGAAGCGCTGCTTTACGACCTCGATCCACATGTTACGTTGCTGATGGAGACCTGGTTGCACGCTGGATTGCTTGATAACGAAATCATTCTTCCGTCGTACTCAGATGTGAGACAATCCCGAGGGGGCGGAGTCACAATTGTCATTAAGGAAAACATATACGTGACAATTTTCCGGCTATTCATGAGCATGAAAGTATTATTTGTAGAATTTGTTTTTACGGCAATTTTATTGTTATCGGTGTTGTATACCGTCCTCCGATGGCAGATCTTGCATTCCTCGAAGCAACTCTACGATTATGTTCAGCGTTTACGGGGTGAGAACGTAAGATTTGTCTTGGCCGGGGATTTTAACTTACCTAATGTCGACTGGGCAACCATGAATGCGGTGGGCATGAATGTTAGGCACTCCGAGGATCTTATTAACATTGCATTTTCGCGTTGCCTAAGTCAGATTGTTACCGCCCCTACCAGAATCACTGCTACCGCTAGGCATACTCTTGATTGATTGTTTGTAAGTTCCACTATCACATGCGACTCTGTTGACGTCATGAATGGGCTATCTGATCACAAGTTGGTATTTGCCACCTTTTTTTTTCAAAAGTGTTCTGACAAAACCAAGGCCGTGATCGTTGTGAAAGATTTCAACACGGAAGATGATGAGAGCATCCTAGATTACTTAGAAATGAAATTCGACGGTTTTAGTGCTGATGAAAATGCGAATGTGTTTTGGTGTAAATTCAAACAAGTTTGTCTTCATTCTATTGCGATGTTCGTTCCTGACAAGATTAGGAAAAAGAAACAGAACCCCTGGGTTACGCGAAAGATAATCCACATGAAAAGAAAGCTTAAGAGAATGAGACGCTCAGGTCGGCCTCGGGACTCTACTATCAATACACTAAGCGCAGCGCTGAAAATTAGAGGCTAAAAAAGCCAAGGACACTTTTTTCTCTAATACTCTAGGCAATTTCCTCAAGGAAGTGCCAGGGAAATTTTGGAGGTATTTAGGCGACAACAAATCCAGTACTATTTCATTAATGGTTGACGGCTCACCAGTTTCAGAAGCAAAAGCAGTAGCTGATGAATTTAACAGATACTTTTAATCCGTATATGCCTGGAAAGATACTGATCTTGTAACAGAGCCTGAAGGGTTCGCTTCTTCTATGCAGGAATTTGTTGTCCGTCAGGAGGGTATCTTTAACTTGCTTCTTAACCTTGATGCTAAAAAAGCGGGCGGCCCTGATAACATTCCTACGATTTTCTTGCGATGTTACGCAGAGCGGATATGGCAATACTTGTTCCTCATTTATAAGGCCTCCCTAGCGCAGTTTTCCCTCCCGTCAGACTAGAGAGGTGCTCGTATCATTCCTTGATTCAAGTCAGCTGATCGCTTGTGCGAATCCAATTATAGCCCAATCTCCTTGACTTCAACAAGCTGAAAAATATTAGAGCATATAATCTGCCGTCACTCGACCGCATTTCTCCAAGAAAACAGTCTGTTATCAGACGCTCAGCATGGTTTTCAGCGTGGTTTGTCGACTGTTACGCAGCTTCTTAGTGTGTGCCATGATTTTTCACTCTCGATTAGTAACAAAGAACAGATCGATGCTTTATTTTTGGACTATGCAAAAGCTTTTGATAAAGTGCCCATAATAAATTATACAGAAATTATACGCCATTGGAATAAAAAGCAGACTTATCGAATTCATTAGGGCTTATATTCAAAACAGGTATCAGTATGTCCAAGTTGACAGGTACTAGTCGGAGACGGTACAAGTAACATCAGGGGTTCCACAAGGGTCAGTTTTGGGTCCGATTTTATTCCTCATTTATATTATTGATAAGGTGAATGTTATACACAGCAACGTTAAGATAAATCTTTTCGCGGATGACTGCATTCTTTACACCACGGTAAAATCTATTGCTGATCAAATTACACTTCAGAAAGCCCTCGCTGAAGTTTCATGTTGGTGCATGAAATGGAACATGTTCTTCAATGCTGATAAGTGCTTAGTCCTCCGTATATGCAAGAACACAACCGTTTTGCGACATTCTTATTCTGTAGATGGCATGTACCTAAGGAATCACCGGCTGTTAAATATCTCGGAGATACAATTACACACAATCTGAGTTGGGATCTTCATATTAATACAATCAGCACCAAGGCTCCCAAATCTCTCTGGTTCATTCAACGCAAAACTTTCACAAGCCCCTATGAAAGTGAAATTAGCAGCATATAAAGCGTTGGTGCGGCCATGTCTGGAGTATGCTTCGTGCCTATGGGACCCTTATAGACAGAAAAACGTTGTCAAGTTAGAAAAAGTTCAAAGATCCGCGGCTCGATTCATTTGCAACAAATATAAACGCACTGATATGATTTATTATCTTGGTCTTGGTACACTTAAAGCGAGACGTGCCGAATGCAGATTAAAATATTTGTACCTAATGTATAACAACTTATAAAAATTAACAATCACAATTTTATTACCCGCCACATCTCCGCACAAGCTCTCGTTTTGATAATGGGAAAATGATCAAGGAATAAAGCGCTCAAAACGACAATTTTAAATATTCATTTTTGCCTAGAACCATAAGTGCTTCGAACAAATTGCCGAAAGATATTGTCGATAGCCCCAGTGTTGACGTATTTATTACAAACTTGAAGAAAATGCGTGGATGAAGGTGTTCTTGTGGCGTTTCAATTGCAGTCTTTCATGTCTTCATTTTCTGTATTTGGTTCTTATGGCCGTTGTTGCTGTGTTCTCTGATGTTCTTTTTTCTTGTGCCCACTCCTGCTTGGAGTCAAGCGACTCTGCAGTATTGCTAAATAAATAAAAAAATAAAGTTGGTATAAATTTCCACACGTTGTGTTAAATATAATTTGCATGGCGGAATATCTGAGTATTATAGCATAATAACAAGACGAAAGTAAGCGATATTCGAGATTATAAAGTGGGAATGATTGAGGAAGCAGAAAAATATGAACCCAGCATGAAATCAGCGATAAGGAAGCTTTCAATAGGGCAAGGCAAGATGTATGCACTGAAAGATAAGTAGGCTGATCTCATCAACAGATGTCATCAGCAGGGTGATGAAATTTCGATGATATATTAAAGGCAGCGAAATAATTCTACATTGACCTGCACAGTGCCCAGAACAGCCACGCTACCTTCATTCGAAGTAGTGATGAACAGGATACAGAGGCTCTTTCTACAACTAGCGAGGACGGTACAAAGGCCTTGCAAAGCATTACCCGGGGAGAAGCGGCAGGAGAGGATGGAATAACGGTCGATTTATTCAACGATGGAGAACAAATCATGCTTGAAAAGCTTGCGGCTCTATATACGCAGTTCCTCACGGCTTCAGGTGTACCAGAGAGCTGGAAGAACGCCAACATTATACTGATCCATAATAAGGGAAACGTTAAAGAATTAAAAAGTTATAGACACATTAGCGTGCTTTCAGTATAGTATAAGATATTCACCAAGATAATTTCGAATAGAATCATGGCAACACTTGAATTCAGCCAACCGAGAAAACAGGCTGGCTTCAGGAAGAGATAATCTACGATGGATCATATCCATGTCATCTAATCAGGTAATCTAGAAATCTGCGGAGTACAATCAACCTCTCTATATGGCTTTCATAGATGAAAAAAAAGGCTTTTGATTTAGTAGACATACCAGCAATCATAGAGGCATTGCGTAATCAATGAGTACAGGAGGCATACCTAAATATCTTGGCAAATATCTACAAAGATTCCACAGCTACCTTGGTTCTCCACAAGAAAAGTTGAAATTTACCTATAAAGAAAGGGGTCAGGCAAGGAGACAAAATCTCTCCAACGCTATTCACTGCATGCTTAGAAGTATGCAAGCTCTTTGACTGGGAAGGCTTAGGAGTGAGAATTAATGGCGAATACTTGAGCAACCTTCGGTTTGCAGATGACATAGTCCTATTCAGCAACAGTGGGGACGAATTACAGAAAATGAATGAAGACCTTAACCGAGAAAGTGTAAGAGTAGGGTTGAAGATTAAAATGCAGAAGAAAAATATAATGTTCAATAGCCTAGCAAGGGAACAAGAATTCAGGATCGCCAGTCAGCCTCTAGAGTTTGTAAAGGAGTACGTTTATCTAGGTAAATTACTCACAGGGGACCATGACCATCAGAAGGAAATTTACAGCAGAATAAAATTGGGTTGGAGTGCACACGGCGGGCATTGCCAAATCCTGAGTGGGCGCTTACCACTGTCGCTGAAAAGAAAAGTGTACAATCATTGCATTCTACCGGTCCTAACGTATGGGTCACAAACTTGGACGTTAACAAAGAAGCTCGAGAAAAAGTTAAGGACCGCACAAAGAGCGATGGAACGAAACATGTTAGGCCTAACTCTAAGAGACAGGAAGGGAGCAGTGTGGATCAGAGAGGAAACGGGGGCAGCCGATATTATAATTCACTAATATTAAGACAAAAATAGGGAGCTGGGCAGGCCATGTAATGCGTAGGATCGATAACCGGTAGACCATTAGAGTTACAGAATGGATATCAAGAGGAGGGAAGCGCATTCGCGGACGGCAGAAAACTAGGTGGGGAGATGAAGTTAGGAAATCTGCAGGCGCAAGACAGGGGTAATTGGAGATCGCAGGGAGAGGTCTTCGTCCTGCAGTGGACATAAATATAGGCTGATGGTGATGATGATGATAGCATATTGCTACGCGAGAGACATTCATCCTGGGGCAGACGACGAAGAAGACGGTTCTCTCTGGTGCTGGTGGCTGTCCACCATCTTGGCTACTGTGTCTCTCTTATACTGTAAATGTAAATAGTCCCGCCTTGTGCCGTTTTACGTAACATCTTTTTGGTGGAAGTGCTGGGTAGTTCCCTGTTTCGATCACGGAGCTTCGCAACGGCCGCCTCATCACGCTTGCGACCATGTCAGTCGGTGCGGGCACATCGTCTTCACCCCCTGCCCCTCCCGTCGCTCCGACCTACATCGTTCTGCCTCCTGCTCGTGATCCTGGCGTATTTTCCGGCCAGGATGGGGTTGACGTCGACAAATGGCTCAACCTTTACGAACGGATCAGCGCCGGCTACAGGTGGGACCCGACCCTTATGCTCGCCAACGTGCTTTTTTACCTCGATGGCCCACCGCGGGTGTGGTTCGAGACGCACGAGGCGGAAATTACCAGCTGGGACACTTTCAAAGAGAAGATCCGTGACCTTTTCGGTGACAGCACTGGTCGGCAGCTTGCTGCGCGTAATGAACTTGCAACTCGTGCACAAACATCCTCCGAGTCATACGTCTCGTACATTCAGGACGTTATTGCTCTTTGCCGCCAGGTTGATGAGCACATGTCTGAGTCCGAGAGGGTTTCTCATGTGCTCAAAGGTATCGCCGACGATGCTTTTAACCTGCTCGTCTATACCAACGTTGATACCGTCGACACAATCATCAAAGAGTGCCGGCGGTTTGAACACGCGAAGAGCCGCCGTATTACCCAGAAATTCACCCGGCTGCCCAATACGGCTGCAACTTCATCGTGTGATGCCGTTCGCCTGCCGCCCACCTGTGACCACGTTACTCGCATTGTTCGTCGCGAGATTGAAGCCGCCTGTCCTGCACCTATTCAACCCCCTGTGTTTACAACCCACGCCAGTGACCCATCGCAGCCATCGGTGTCCCTCATCCAAGCTGTCGTCAGGCAGGAGTTTGCTAATCTTGGCCTTCCATCAGCGTGCCCACTGACTCGTCCTGACGCTCGGCCTTATTCCTCTGGACCCACTCGACGCTCCTACACGTCTCCCGGCTCCTTCCGCAATCCTGCGGAATGGAGAACGCCCGACGATCAGCCCATCTGCTTCTCCTGCCATCAGGCCGGGCACATTGCTCGTTATTGCCGTCGCCGTTGGACCTACGTATCTCGCCAGACCTCCATGCACTCAACTCCTTTTAGACGTCCAGCCGCTGGTTCCCCTACTTACTACTCGTCGTCCTCCCACGAGCCTCTTCCCTCTGACACCACTGCTCCTGTTCGCCGCTTCTCCAGCTCCCCGTCGCCGCAACGCCGCCAATCCCGCTCTCCGCAGCCTCGCCGCTTTTCCTCGCCGTCCTTCTCTGGACGATCGCCGCAGGAAAACTAGATAGTGCAGCTTATGGAGGTGAAGCTGCAATGCCATCGTCCACTGCAAATCCTCTACTGACGCTCCCCACTCACCATAGCCTTCTTGAAGTCAAAGTCGACAATGTTCCTGTGACCGCCCTCATCGACACTGGCGCACACTTGTCTATTATGAGCGCCCCTTTACGATATTTATGGCCAGGGCACAAAACTCTGGCCTCTCTGTGAGCAAGGTTCTCATACAGAAGAAACCTTATCCGCAAATGATTGCACCTAAATGTAGTGAATGTAGATTATTCTTACTACTTTACCTACTTTACACATGTAGTGTCTTGGTGACGTCTGTATCTATATTCGAAGAGTGGAATATGGCGTAACTACATTTATAACAGTTTCGTTGCGCCATATTTTCGTTCCGAAAACAATATTCGACGTGAAATGCAAAGCAAAATGTGTCACTGACAGACAAAAAGCTGCCGTGGGTCCTCTAATGCGTAAAGACGTCACTATATGTCGGACAACAATGAAAAATACATGTTTTTGGAGAAACAAAGAAAATAGTGTTAGAATTGCAAAAAAAAAAAGCTATATGCCCTATGCAGGGATCAGGTACATCTATTCTTTACAAAAGAAAGCGGTCGTGCGAGTAATTCCAACTGAAAAGAATAGTGGTTCTGTTTTTAGGTGCGCGTTCACGTTATACTCATTGTGGCGGTTTCATTCTGCTTCAATTCGTGCTAGGGTGATTTAAAAACTTGAAAGTCAGACCAGTTTGCGTGTCAGTGCTGTAGTTTATTCAATGGCCGCCCGTGTTGTCACGCGAAGCTGCAAATGGATCCCAAACGACTAGACCGCGTGTGCAAGCTGTTATAGGGAAGCGCTAAAGATCACCCTCATGGGCGCGTAGCAGGATAAACATTACACCACGATTGGTTTCAAGCACCGAAATGCCTTGTTGTGGCTTCAGAAAACACCTGTTTACGCTATCTGTAGCACGAAATGCGTTACTACATGCTTCTTCAATGAAACGCATATGCAATGTACGGGAGCGCTTGAAATGCCAGTCATTTTAGGTGATAATGCACAGTACGCAAACCATGCTCTGGTGAAGCAAGCACACTAGATGATTTTGATACAGTTGCCCTGATGTCCTTATCAAGATGTGTGTGTGAATAGGTATTATTAGGGAGGAGCACTATGCAAACATTGGCATGATGAGCGGCATCGGAGCCAGCTGTGGAAGAAGAACGCGCGAGCAGTGGCCCTAGTGTGTTCGCGCGTTTACGCCAAGGGACGCCTACGCTCAACCCAGGATCGGGCGCCTAATGGCCCAACCACAAGGGATAAATCTTCGACAGATTTGCGGCGTCGGCGACAACCGGTGTCACACGGCGGTGGCCGGCGGCATTGAGAACAATGCGCCGCCGGTTCACGATCACTCGGCGCCCCAAGAACGAGCATGCTAGAGTAACTGTATATAGCTCCCGCAGAGTGCCTAGAGCATGCCAGACTGATGCGCTGACGGCTGAAGTGACGGTAAAAGCAAGAGTCAAACAAACTATGGCCTTCGAGACGGCGCGATGCGGCATGTGAGCGAGTTCGGAGGCCATTTATAAAGCGAGTTTCCGTCGTTGCCGTCCGCGAGTGCCTCTTCCGCGTCCCAAGCAGCCAGTCGCTCGCACGTGCTCCGGCCATGGTACTTGATGCCGCTTTGTACCATATCATTGATACTGATGCACTCATTTCCAGACAGGGACAAGTAAGGGATGCCAAATGCACACTAGTGAGCACGGCTGCTGCTGGTGATGTTATGACACTGGTGCTACGTGTTTCATTACAGACAACCAGCAAAATACTGTATATATTTGCGCTAGAGCTACGAACAATTTTGATGAAGTTTTAAAACTACAAGGAGTCCTTGTGAAGTAAAAACCATTGTTATATTACCGCAACATTTTGCAAAACGGGCCGGCTAAATTCGGGGCTATTAAGAACGGAGGATCTGACCAAATTGCGCCAAGCTTGAAATACGTTGAAGCCGAGAGTCTCTTGTGGTTGAGAGCCATCAATAAACCTCATTGAGCGTTGACGCCGCGTGCAGCCATCCCGGTGCCGATGCCGAAAATTCGTCGAAAATTGGTTCCTTGTGGTTGGAGCCTTAATGACGCGTTCACAGTGAGACATTCGGCGTCTAGAGTGTCGCGGAGTCCAGTTCGGCGGCGGCGAGATCCACCGGATTAGCCTTTTCCGCGCTTACCGGTCTCGGATAGACTTTTTCGGCAGCTGCCGCGGGATTCCCTCACCGAGGACCAATAGGAGAACTGGTCAGAAATTCGAAATATGGCTGACGCGCACATCATGTCGCAGTCTTCAAAGTCTGTCACGACATCAGAAATGCTCATCGAATTGGCGTGTAACCGCCCCGTCCTTTTCGACAAGCGGCACGTGAACCGCAAAGACAACGTGACCTGACAAGGTGGCGAGATTAAGCTTCTTAGCAAGACGAACCCACCACGGCCACGAGCGTGGTTACTTTGGCGAATGCTTCTTCTACGCGTTATGCATCGCTAGATAGGTGCTTCAGCAGGCCTATAGCAGTACTGCCTCTTCTTGGTCAGGATTTATCATCGTCATTGCGAGCAGTGATAAAGAGGCGCAAAATAAAAACACGCGAACTCTACGCGAACGGAGATAACTGCGCAGTTTCCAACCGCGACAACATCAGGGATATCCGACGCTTGCTTGGAGGTTCGCGCTTTACACGACAGATGGCGCTGTATCGCGTTCCGGCGTTCGGTGGCGCGGCGGACAAGCATTGTGAACGATGCAAATTTCGGCGGAAGAAAAATTCCGTTCGCTGAAGAGGCCGGATTCCGTAGTGCGAACGTGCCTGCACTATGAAATGTTGGCAGCAGTGAGTTTCGAACTTACAACCCCACGCTCGGAAACCGAGTGTCTTAACCACTGCGCTAAACCAGCATCTCCTAGATAGAAGGCCTGTGCACTCTGCTTTATGACATAAAAATACTTGGACCGAATTTGCATTGCCAAGCCCTCTTTCTTTGCTTAATAAACAGGCAAAGATTCTTTAATTTGATGTGTTCTACCGACGACTACATTGTCTGTTTCAACTTAAACGTGTTTGCTGTTAGGCTGACGTTTCCTGATATGCATCAAGCGACATTTAACTTTGACGGTTTAAGTGTAAAAAGTAAGAGCCCTACATGCCCTCTGGAACTACTGTCGATGCTCTGGAAACTTAAGAAATTTACAAACTGCGATAATAAGGTGAAATTTAAATAAAAAGCCCCGACACAACAATGATTTCTCAGATTTGTATACTTTGTATATTGCAAAGTTCTTGTAATTATAGTAAACACGTATAAAAAACAGGTGCGCAGGCTGAAGAAAGCTGCGAAAAATGTTCTGTTCGTCAACGCTGGAGACTTTTATCAAGGGACTCTATGGTACTCGATACTTAAACACAAGATTGTGTCTGCAGCAATGTCTCAAATGTCCTACGACGTGGTGGTGAGTACGCATTCGTCAAATTCCGCTTGCATGATATTGTGGCTACAGTACAAATAACGATGCCTTCGTTAAATATCCCTTAGAACATTTGCGTGATGCTGTAAAGTACCCGGACATTGTTATCCCAATTAACGGTTTTTCAACTTACGCAAACATACGTTAATGTGCTTGAGTACACAGCGGTGACGAATATACTGTAATTATTCTGCGCAATCGTAGGAATAAGTCAATACTGTAGTCTGCAGAAAGATTTCAAATCACTTTACGGTGTAATTCAGCGTTTTACGATATGCACTACACTGAACACAAAACAAGTATTTTGTAGAAGCAACATTTTCTTGCCATTTCCTTGGAGTGCATGATGTTTATTTAACGAAACATTTTATTTTATTTTTTTTTGCTTCCATCTTCGGATGCATAAAAAAAAACGCAGCATCAGAACATGAAACACTGCTAAGAATTTTGGCGCATCCAGAAATGTTGACTAAACACCTTATAGAAATTTTACTTCACGTGCACCAACACAATTGTCTATTCTACCTGCAGTGTGCTCACGAAAGGCGCCACCACACGAAAAAAATCCTACGGTATAGTATTTCTAATAAAAACATAATAAAATGGCTGATGACATGGCCATACATTGGCACTGGAAAGAAAATTACATATGTGACGGTCGCAACTTTGTGTTTGAGAAAATTTCATGTGCATTGATAGTTGGAATTAATGTAGGAAAGGAAATATAAACAGAGCATTCTTACATATTCGTGATCAGGACTATAAGATACAAGCCATAAAGCAGCGAAAGAGGCAACTCGTTGACTTCTGTTCGGTGGTAGTTATCCTCGTCGTCTAATGCTGCGTTGGCGGTTACGTTGGCGGTTATGTTGGTTAAAGCTCCGGTGGCTGAAGCCGCCAGGATTTCATGACCGTCACGCATATGCGCATTTAAAGGTACGAAACTTGAAAAGAATGGTACAGATTGAGCCCGTAGACGCACCTCGCCGACTTCGTAGTGCACTGATACAGAAGACGTACTAGGAAATGTGGACACACGACGTAGGTGGGCTCATTCACTTGTCGAAGCAGAATGCCTGGGCCGGCGCCATGTGAGCGCCTCAGGACTTGGTCATTGCCCACACAAAGAAATAGGCAGTTCACAAGCAAGGACAATTGAATTGATATTATGAGCGGAATTAGCGCAAAGTCCATGTAAGAAGAAAGGAGCGAGGGTGCTGGGCATTGCATAAGAACGGTAAATAAGAACTCTGTGGGGACCGCCAGCAATAGACACGGCAATATGCACATGTAAGTGACCCTGACGTATATCGCGACGACGCCTGCCCGTCCTGCGGGCAGACCTCCACTCTAGCACACATGCTCTGGGAGTGCGGGTCGAGATACCCCAAGTTCAGCAAGGATGAGTGGGACTCGCTTCTGCGTAGCCCCGCTCTAGACAAGCAAATCCTGGCTGTCCGGCGTGCCCACGACGGGCCGGTGGGCTAGACCTGCCGGTCCCGACATGGGACTAGCCCGGTGCGCGACGAGTTCGCGTCCTCGCCGGACCTCTAATAAAGGTTATTTCACTCACTCACAGCGCATGTGACACCATCGTCGACATGCATGGCTCGGGCCGCAGCAGGTGGAAGGATATCTCAGGTGAGAGCAAAACTGGGACTGACAGAAAATACGTGTGCGCCTTAATCAAGCAAGGTGCTGACAGTAACGCCACAGACGTGAACGTCAAGGGCGTTTGCCTGTTTGAGCAAACAATTCGAGGAAAGGGTCGACGATTGAGCTTACGTTCCGAAGGTTGAAAGGTGTAGTTTTACGTTTAGGAGCAACACTATTTCCAGAAAGAGCAATGCCGTGTATGGGATCAAGACTGCTGGTGGTTTAGGAGAGAGGTTGACGCGTACCGGGGATCATCAACAAGGACCATGGTTGTAGAGTATTCCGGGCGAGGTTGGGATCACATGGAAAATTACTGAAGGAAATAGGGTAAAAAATAAGGTAAGCGGCAGATAGGTCCGCGGGCTGCGGCAATCGCGATGCTTGTGATCAACACGACAGCAACATATTCATTGGACCTCTCGTGAAATGAGAGCCCACAAAGACATTTTACAGCAAGAAGTAAAGTGCACTAATGCTTCCATTTCTCCGCGACTCACACTTGAATTTCACTGCGAGTGTATTGTGAATGACAAACCGTATCGCATCCGGCGCACATGTTTGAATGATTGCTGTCACCTCGCATGCACGCTGACAGCAGCTTCAATACACGTACCCTACGAACCCTGCTCAAGCATGTTCGCTGTCCTACCTGAACTGAATGAATGCAGCAGCCAATAAACTACGGCGGTGATTTCTTCGCCAGCTCACACTTGACTCGGTCACATTGCTTGCATGAATACACGAAACAGCGAGTTAGCGTGTGCGCCTTTTAAAGCGTTATTTCTTTTACAGTGCCTAGGAAATCATGAGTTCGACGACGGACCGCAGGGACTGGCTCCATTTCTTTGGAAAATGAAAGAGGCCCAGGTTAGGGTTCTGGGGACAAACCTTGACACGTCTGCTGAGCCGAGCTTTCAAGGTATCTCCCTGCCAAGGTCCACAGTGTACAATATCGAAGGACACCAGGTTGCGTTTCTGGGTGTCGTTACAACGGAAACCATAACAATCGCCAAACCAGGTAAGCAGCTCCTGTGCAACGTTAATAACCAGTGCTAAGAAAATTATTTCTCTGGAAATTCGCAATGTAGAGGAAGGTATGCAAACCACCCATGTCCCTTTTCTGAAAAAAAAAACAGTATCTTTTTGTAGCTATCTATCTTTCTGTATCTATGTTATCTGTATCTGTATCTATCTGTATCTGTATCTATCTTATCTGTTTCTGTATCTGTATCTATCTTTCAGTATCTATCTTTTGTAGCTCTAAATCTCTTTGAGCTGCGTATGAAATTTAAGGTTGTATTTCAATAAACCTCTGTTCGTTTTGGTGAGTTCATATACAACGCAAATGTCTTTTCAGCGTGGGTAATATAGCTTTATATTTAAGTCGCGGAATAACGTACTTGCTCATAGAGGCCGGTATCTGTTATAGATTCCCGAGCCAGGATTATTTTACATAGGCAAGCAGTGACACGAGGACGGTGTTTATCTTTTACCGGATAACGAATGTTACAATGTTATCGCTACGCACAAGACCCAACTACTTGTATCTAAACTTTCTAAAATGTTGTCAGCTATTCTGTAGTGAAAGAAGCTTGTGTAATTGCGCGCGCCACAAATAGTGTGTGAATTCTAAAACTTACGCGAGGACGAGCGATTAAAATAGGATATACGATGAGTAGTCGCGGTGCGAAGAGCCCACGCACTGGACCCGCAGATCAGATTTTGATGACCGGCAACCACCGTTCGCCGCAATAGTGTGCTGTGATTGTCACTTGTTTTTCCAGCACATGTTCGCCCAATAAAGAGTTAGGTTGGCGAGCAACACTTTTGGTACTGAGGAGTTCTGCCCAAGTAATTACTGCAACGGCACAGAAAATTTTCAACGGTCTATTCATGTCATCCCGGAGGTGGTGTTGTACGTTTTGTGAAAACTACGGGAGGCAAAATGGGAGAGCGCTTGCAGAATGCACGGCAGGCAGCTACTGTGTGTTTTTCAAGTGTTTCGTCTGAAGAATGTCAATTCTCATAAGCCCCTTTCGACATCCGCATATATCCCATAGCGTACAATTGCATGCGCTATGAGTCAGCGCAGTCGAGAAAATTGTATTTCTGTAGACATATCTGTCGTATATCATCATCATCATCAGCCTATATTTATGTCCACTGCAGGACGAACGCCTCTCCCTGCGACCTCCAATTACCCCTGTCTTGCGCTAGTTGATTCCAACTTGCGCCTGCAAATTTCCCAACTTCATCACTCCACCTAGTTTTCTGCCGTCCTCGACTGCGTTTCCCTTCTTTTGGTATCCATTCTGTAACTATAATGTTCCACCGGGTATCCGTCCTACGCATTACATGGCGTGCCCAGCTCCACTTTTTCCGCTTAATGTCAACTAGAATATCGGCTATCCCGTTTGTTCTCTGTACCACACCGCTCTCTTTCTGTCTCTTAACGTTAGGCCTAACATGTTTCGTTCCGTCACTCTTTGTGCGGTCCTTAACTTTTTCTCGAGCTTCTTTGTTAACCTCCAAGTTTCTGCCCCATATGTTATCACCGGTAAAATGCAATGATTGTATACTTTTCTTTTCAACGACAGTGGTTTTCTCCCAGTCAGGATTTGGTAATCGTGCCGTATTGCGCTGGAGTGAATGCGTGCCGTATGCACTCCAGCGCAATTTTATTCTTCTAAAAATTTCTTTCTCATGATCAGGGCCCCCGTGAGTAATTGACCTACATAAACGGACTCCTTTACAGACTCTAGAGGCTGACTGGCGATCCTGAATTCTTGTTCCCTTCCCAGGCTATGGAACATTATCTTTGTCTTCTGCATATTAATCTTCAACCCCACTTTTACACTTTCTCGTTAAGGTCCTCAATCATTTGCTGTAATTCGTCCCCATTGTTGCTGAATAGGACAATGTCATCTGCAAACCGAAGGTTGCTGAGATATTCGCCGTTGATTCTCACTCGTAAACCTCCCCAGTCTGAGAGCTTGAATACTTCTAAGCAAGGAGATTTTGTCTCCTTGCATCAGCCCTTTCTTGATAGGTAACTTTCTACTTTTCTTGTGGAGAACCAAGGTTGCTGGGCAATCCTTGCAGATAAATTAAATTTGCCAATATATTCACGTATGCATCCTGTACTCCTTAGTTACGTAATGCCTCTGTGACTGCTGGTATCTCAATTGAACCAAATGCTTTTTCGAAATAAATGATAGCCATATAGAGAGGTTGAGTTTACTCGGCAGATTACCTGGTTGATGACATGAATATGACCCATCGTAGTCTTGGTTGGCTGTTGTGTTGGTTGGCTGAAGTCAAGTGTTGTCCTGATTCTATTGGAAATTGTCTTCTTGAATATTTTATACACTACTGAAAGCAAGCTAATGGGTCTATAATTCTTCAATTCTTTAACGTCTCCCTTCTTTTGGATTAGTATAATGTTGGCGTTCTTCCAGCTCTCTGGTACAATTGAAGTCGAGAGGCATTGCGTTATAAAGGGCCGCAAGCTTTTCAAGCATGATATCTCTTCCATCTTTGATTAAATCGACTGTTATTCAATCTTCTCCAGCAGCTTTGCCCTGGTCACGTCTTTCAAGGCCCGTCTAACTTCATCGCTAGTTATAGAAGAGGCCTCTGTAACTTGTTCAACACTACTTCGAATGAAAGTAGCTTGACGTACTGGGTACTGTATAGGTTAGTATAGAATTCTTCGTCTGCTTTTACTAACTAATCGAAATTGCTGATGATATTGCCCTGCGTCTCCTTCAGGGCATACATTTTGCCTCGTCCTATGCCTAGTTTTCTTCTCCCTGATTTCATGCTGCGTCCATATTTTACTGCTTTCTCAATCTTTTCCATGTTATAATTTCGGATATCGCTTACTTTCTTCTTATTGATCAGATTCGGACAGTTCAGTGAATTCTATATGACCTCTTCAGTTTGACCCTTTCAAGTTTTGCCGTTTCTTTATTAGGTTCTTTGTTCCTTGGGAGAGCTTACCTACTGGTTGCCTTAGTGCCTTACCTCCCACTTCAATTGCTGCTTCTGAAATCAACCAATTTATGGTTTCATTCATTACCTCTATGTTGTCTTTATAATCCTGTTCTAAAGCTGCATATTTGCTTGCGAGCACAAGCCTGAAGTTGTCTGCTTTTACCCTTACTGCGTCTAGGTTGGCTTGTTTCCTCATTACTAACTTTATTCTTTCTCTCTTCAAATTGAGAGAAATCCTAGACATCACTAACCTATGGTCGCTGCACTTTACCCAAACTAACACTTCTACGTCCTACACTATCCTCGGATCGACAGAGAGTACGATGTCTATTTAATTTCTTCTTTCTCCATAAGGGATTTTCCAGGTCCACTACTTGTTGCTGCGCTTCCTCAAGAAGGTATTAATTGTTCGGAGCCTATTCCTTTCCACGCATTCTAGCAACATCTCTCCTCTAGAGTTCCTAGAATCGGCACCGTAGCGGCCAATTGCTTGCTAGCCAGCCTGTTTTAAATGCGAAGCATTTCTTAGTGAGCATTTGGTACTTTGACAGTATCTATCTATCTATCTATCTATCTATCTATCTATCTATCTATCTATCTATCTATCCATGTATCTATCTATCCATGTATCTATCTATCTATCTATCTATCTTTCCATCTATGTATCTATCTATCTATCTATCTATCTATCTATCTATCGAGCCGCCTACGACTTTGTGCTCTCATGGTCGTTTCGTTAACTTGGTATGTACCAAAATTGGCATACGATGACAGGAGTATATGACGAACATAAGTGGTATGTCATGACATGAATGTCATGACATTGCACCACCGCGCTAAGGGTTTAAGTGAAGCAAGGAGATACCCGCTGATTTCTTTCCTCTAATTGAGGGTTTTACCATAAGCACATGTCTGATAGGAGAGTTTGCAAAGTTGATTGGCTCCAAAATTCATTCCATGAAAGGGCAGATTATTCTGCTGAAATGAAGCTGTGTTGGCTTCCGGTTGCTTTGTTCTATGTTAATCCACTAAAGTGCGGCGCTCTGAATGGACCAGTCGAATGCCTTCTGCGCACATGCTTTCAACTAGCCGAATGTGAACTGCTGCGCGAGACTGTTCTAGAGCAGACCGAAATGACCAGCAGAATGTACCGTTGGTGTGCGTTGGTGTACCAATTCTTGGTTTACGCTGTTTGCATCTCACTCCCACAGGAATGCGGTCATCGCGGAATCAAATTACACTAGCTACCTCATGCTCACTCGCCCTCAGAAATTTAATCACCGACTGTACTTTAGTGCAATGCGAATGATTATAGTAATTTTCAAGAGTATTCTCCTGATAGAAAAAAAAGGTCTTTAAAATGCTCGAATTGTGTGGCCGGTAATATGTTATTTCTTACATGTACCGGCTATCACGAGCTCACAAAAGCTAAGCAGCATGGCACTCAGTCAGTGCTGGACAGGGAGACCGCGTGGTATTGTACGGCCATGTGCTTGCGCCTCTTTCGTTCGAAATAGCCTGTCTGCCTTAAGCGAGACAGTAATCTTGCGATGGTGCAGCGGGTACCTCATTCACCCCACCGCAATAAAAACAAAAAGCGATATTTTAGTAACGTTATTGCTTCGCAATTTATCAGCTTTATTGAAACACAAATGAAAGAATTGCGCCTGCATGCAGTTGCAACAAGATGTACCTTGGTAATTTGTCAGCGCCAGCACTCACATTCGCAGTGAAGTCCTTAACACAGTATAATGAGGTTATATATATATATATATATATATATATATATATATATATATATATAAAGAAACGCTTTATTAGGTTTTCTAAAAGAGCACCACATTCCTTTTGGCCCAACGTTGATGTACAGCGCCTATAAATTGTAAGCGCGTACCACAAAAAACGGCTTTCGGGCGTAACAACGTAGAAGTTCGACGTGTAATTGCGTGGTAGAGGGTTTCTAAGCAAGCAGCAGTCCAATTTTGATATTATCAAGCTGAAATAAGTCGCTTGACTAATGCAGGTGGAACTAGACCTTAAATCATGCATTGAATGAGTTTCAGAATAGCTGGCATTTGAATTTATGAGTGCTGTACATTACACAAGCGCACTGTTCCAGTGCTATTATTCTATGTTCAAAATCAGGTTGCTAGATGTATGTTTTCTGGACTCTTAAGCCATAGCACTGTCTAATGAGATGTGTCATTCGCCTAAAGCCAAAATAATCATTATTATTGGGTCAAGGAGGGGGTGGATTCTGGGCAACGATAGCTGTAACAAAATTCACCAGCAAAGTCATCTCGTCGTTCTCTTTCATTTTGTTCCGCTTGCTTACCTCATGTACTCCTCGATCAAACGTACACCTCGTTAGTAAGAAGGCGATGTTGGGTGGTTGGTCTGGATACATTTGAACGGCTAAAACAGCGTAAACGAAGAGGGACAAGGGAAGGAATACAGGTCCAAATGGCGCCAAAGCGCTCTGTTGACGTGTACTCTTTCTTGTGTCCCTGTTCGTTGGCACTCTTTAAAGCGTTAGAATATGCCTCGGTAGCCGAGACCACAGTTCATCCTAGAGCACTGCACGGGCACGTGCTTACCCGAAAGCCCGCGCCCGGCCCGGCCCGTGGGCCCGGCCGGGTCGGGTAGGGCAGTTTTTTCACGGGCTCGAGCCGGGCTAGGGCACGGCATGTGCTTTTTGACTCGGGTCCGGGCCGGCCTCGGACTTTCTGGTGGTGTGATGTAATGGGCAATGAGTTATCCTGGCGCATCTCGACTCTGAAAAACATGTCTTTTTCGGTCTCGGGCCGGGTTCGGGCCGGTTTCGAGCCGGGCTCGGGCCTATAAGGTAAAGGGGTGGCGGGCTGGGCCGGGCGAGTAACGTAGAAAATTTTCGGGCCCGGGTTTGGCCATAAAACTTTTGGTCAGGCTCGGGCGGGCAGCCCAACATAAAAACGGGCCCGGGCCGGGCCCGGGCTGAAAAAATCGGCCCATGCAGTGCTCTAGTTCATCCCGCAGCACTATAGGCTAAAATAGGCGAAACGCAACCCGTAGAGCCCGTTACCTCCTTCCACAGCGGTTGCCACTTGCGGGCGCTGAACGATATTGTTTGCATGTAGTGGAACTGACGCATAAAACCATGGCTTTAAAAATCGGAATACTTGCGTTTATATTGGAATGAACAAAAGCAGTGATCCCGTTGGAAGGTCACAGAACAATTGTGTTCTAAGTGCAAGCACCTGTTAATTTATAAGCGTTTCTGTCCAAACTGCAGTTGTCATACGGCCCCTCTAAGAAATATATTTACACAGAATTCATCAATGGTAATAATTTAGGTGAGCGGATGGCTTTGTTATCCCACTACATGGTCCGTGGATCCCTGAAATCCAGCAGATGCACCAGCAAAGGCTGAAGACATGTTGCTTAAGTGTTTACTGATATTGTATATGTGTACGTGCATATACATTATCCGTGTAGTAGAGTAATTTGGGCGAGTAATGGCATATGGTCTTGTAGAACAATCTAGAGCACTGCACGGGCCGATTTTTTCAGCCCGGGCCCGGGCCGGGCCCATTCTTAACAGCAACAACAAAGTCTTTATTTTTTTCTGTAACTTTACAGAAACGGTGACAGGAGCAAAAGGCATCAAGGCCTGACAGAGGCTCCTGCTCCGTTCAAAAAAAATTTGACAACAGCGACAGCTTTCATGTAGCACAAAAGTAAATACAACAACGTTGTTTTAAGATATTGTAACAAACAAGACAGCTTTGTCGACTAACAGATTACGTGATAAATAAACACTAGAATTGAAATTAATCACTACTTCGTGACATGTGAGACATTGGTATTATGTAACATACACTCGATATAAACATAAAGATATGTTGGTCTATAGATAACACAGTAGTACCCGCATTTTGTATAAATAACGAGACATTCTACGTTTTCATTCGTGACAGTATATTCGTGTAATAATTCATACTGGATACAACTTTTGACATACATGGCAAGACCGCCACCGCGAGAGCAGTTTCTTATTAGTCCTTCATATTTATATCCATCAAATTGTGGTGGACTATCCCGTTCAGTAAGCCACGTTTCTGTGAAACATAAAATATCAAACTTGCATTTGAAGTTCTCAAGCGCCTCTTGCCGTTTTTCACGCTTATTTCTCATACTTCGTGCGTTCAAGTGAAACACCGATATCCATTTTTTATAACTTATATCACCATAATATGCATTAAAAGAGTCATAATCATGATAAGAGCAGACATTATGGCTGAGTCCCATCATGTTTGCATCTGCGCTATTAACAGATGAACCGAAAGTACATACATCGGGTAGAGTCATCCTTGTTAATTATAGTGCTTAAAAAGCGCAAGGAGACTGAGGAGGCGCTTCACAGTTTACTTCAAGTCCTCCAAATCGCGCACACTTCTGATAACCACTGCACGTTCACCATTTTTCTTTCGCGCCAACACCTTACCATTTGTATGCCAAACAAACGCATATCCAGCGCTCCTTGCCCAATCCTTAGTTGTAAACAGAAGTTCGCGGGAAAGTCGAGTCATATTCTCGCAGATGTACACATTTCCACTTTCTTTCTTTAACTCTTTTTTGTTTGCAAGCCAGGAATCACGCTGTTCCTGCCTTGCAAAGCGAATTATGATCCCACGCGTCTTTCCCGGCTTCGCTGCAAGTCTGTGCACAGCGGTGACTTCATCCTTCGTTATATGTGGTTGGCAAATCTTATCTGCAATACTGTTTACCTTTTCGATCAAGTTTTCGTTTTCTGTTTCTTGAATGCCATGTATCTCGATGTTAAGACGACGGCTGCGCCATTCTAAGTTATCAACGTCTAGTCTGAGCTGATCAACTTCTTTAAGGCTAGAGTTTTCAAGGATTCCAACACGTTTTTCCAGTTCTTTTGTTGATTTTTCTTGGGCAAGTAGTCGCGTTTGAAACTGGTCAAACTTATCCGAAATCACCTGAACAGATTCCTCGATTGACTGAACTTTTCCGGGTAAGCTAAGTAGGAAATCGAGCTTGGTTTCAATTGCATACATGCGCATGCATAACTCTTTCTCGTACCTGGAACTTTCTACAGCTGTTTCGTTTTTGTTATTGCCTCCTTTACAAGTGTCACATTTCCAACTTTTCTGGCACCGTCGCGTCTAGAGCCAAGCAGCTCCTCGGTAACTCCCGAACATTCACCGAAGTGAAACCTAAACTTACACTCCGTGCAGGTTATGAAAAGCCCATTTTCAGGGAGCTCCAGTCTACATACACAACACCGCGACATGGCAATGCTCTCCCCAATTCAAATCACGCAATGCAAGACATATGGCAGCAGCGGCAGCGATACACAGATCACAATAAAAGGTAACTAACCTGTAAGTACAGTAAGAAGAGTTCAGACGACGTGTCTACCACCGCTGCCACTGCCGCCAAATGCCAAGCAACGCCCCGTTCCGCCTTGTGCTGGCCGCTTGGTTGCCTACGTCAGGTGATGCAGTGGGCGATCGGGCTGACCGGATCAACTTTTCAGTCGTAGTGAAGAATAGCTTCACGGCCTTGCAGACAGATGCGGCAGGTAGGACAGCGCAGAACGATGCGTCTCCAGGAAGCAGGCAGGCAATGTTGAACAGCTGTAAGTACAGTAAGAAGAGTTCAGACGACGTGTCTACCACCGCTGCCACTGCCGCCAAATGCCAAGCAACGCCCCGTTCCGCCTTGTGCTGGCCGCTTGGTTGCCTACGTCAGGTGATGCAGTGGGCGATCGGGCTGACCGGATCAACTTTTCAGTCGTAGTGAAGAATAGCTTCACGGCCTTGCAGACAGATGCGGCAGGTAGGACAGCGCAGAACGATGCGTCTCCAGGAAGCAGGCAGGCAATGTTGAACAGCTGTAAGTACAGTAAGAAGAGTTCAGACGACGTGTCTACCACCGCTGCCACTGCCGCCAAATGCCAAGCAACGCCCCGTTCCGCCTTGTGCTGGCCGCTTGGTTGCCTACGTCAGGTGATGCAGTGGGCGATCGGGCTGACCGGATCAACTTTTCAGTCGTAGTGAAGAATAGCTTCACGGCCTTGCAGACAGATGCGGCAGGTAGGACAGCGCAGAACGATGCGTCTCCAGGAAGCAGGCAGGCAATGTTGAACAGCTGTAAGTACAGTAAGAAGAGTTCAGACGACGTGTCTACCACCGCTGCCACTGCCGCCAAATGCCAAGCAACGCCCCGTTCCGCCTTGTGCTGGCCGCTTGGTTGCCTACGTCAGGTGATGCAGTGGGCGATCGGGCTGACCGGATCAACTTTTCAGTCGTAGTGAAGAATAGCTTCACGGCCTTGCAGACAGATGCGGCAGGTAGGACAGCGCAGAACGATGCGTCTCCAGGAAGCAGGCAGGCAATGTTGAACAGCTGTAAGTACAGTAAGAAGAGTTCAGACGACGTGTCTACCACCGCCGCCACAGCCGCCAAAATCGTGCGTTGGGCTGCCCGCCCGAGCCCGATCAAAACATTTATGGCGAGACCCGGGCCCGGCCCGGGCCCGGAAATAATCTACGTTACCCGCCCGGCCCGGCCCGCCACCCCTTTACCTTAGGCCCGAGCCCGGCCCGATCCCGACTCGAAACCAGCCCGAACCCGGCCTGAGACCGAAAAATACATGTTTTTCAGAGTTGAGACGCCCGAGAATAACTCGCTGCACGTTACATGCACACCACCAGAAAGCCCGAACCCGGCGTCAAAAAACCGGAGCCCGGCCTGGATCCCGGTCAAAAAGCACACACCGTGCCCGAGCCCTGCCCGAGCCCGTGAAAAAAACTGCTCTACCCGGACCGGGCCCGGGCTTTCGGGTAAGCCCGAGCCCGTGCAGTGCTCTAGAACAATCAATGAAGTCAAATTATTTCTTCCTAAGCTATCGACACTGAGTGTCCGACATGAGTCACAGCCGACCATGCATGGTACCCCGAAAGAATAATTAACGAAGTACTTCTCGAAGTAGTTGTTAGAGCAGCCGTCGAAGATAGTTGCAGTTTAACGGCGCAGAGCACTCAACTTTATCTTCTGGTGCTGTCGTTGCTATCATTCCACACGCTTCTTAGCAGTATAACGCTATGGAGCCTTTCTTGCACATAGACCACATCAGACTGCCAACTCCTCATCGCTAAGGATCCATTTTCCCGGTGTTTTAAGCGTGCCGGCGCTGTTTTCCGGTTTTTTGCATGCCGCCGCAAGCTAAGCAAGGGGAAGCGGACTGACTTGCGAGGCCGACGCCACTCTCCTCCCTTCTGCCTGTCTAGTGTAACGCCGGCGTGACGGCAGCGCAGCGTTACCCTCTCCTAAACGCTGGCACGACGTTCTTCTCCCAGTGGCACACTTTCGCTATGCTAGCTCGGCCCCACTAAAACTCTTTCTGCTTCCGCGTGCTCCTCGCCTCTCATTCGCCGGTGAGATAAGGAAAACATGTCACGGGAGGTAGTGCTATACGCTTGAAAACCAAAGAGACCTCCTGTAAAAAAAAAAGAGCTTATTTCATTGGGCTGCTCAAAAAAAGTCTCAGTTTCGCCCGAAAGGTGAAGCATCGTTGGCGATAGCAAATTAATGGCCATATTATTTTCATCGGAAGTATAAACTACTAAACATAGGCATGCTAACTAACTTAACAAGCATGGTTTCACGCGCGCACAAGCAACCATGAACGCATCTCTCTCGATTACCGCGGAAACTCGCTGTCAAAGCCCTGGAGTGTGAAATCGTCGCAGCAGCAGCGGGCGAATTGAACTTAGAGCAGCCGCTCGCATCAACGCGAACTAAGTTGCAAAAACACACTGCAGGGTGGACTCTGTCCCCGTCGCAGATGGCTTGCAAGCACGGTGGAAGAATATTTAGGTGTTGACAGTGCGCGCGAGCGAGCGTCCAGATTATGTTCGGCCGCGCGCGGGCGCATCGAGTAGCTCCGCGGCGAGCAGATAGATGGCGCCGCGGCCAGCGGTCCCAGCTTAGCGGCGCCGGCGGCTTGGCATTCCTCTGCCTCCGCAAAATTTTCGTTCATTGTGGCGCCAGTAAAACTCAAAGCACGAAGGAAATTCGTTATTTCAGATGAAGGTGATAAATGTACCAGGCTGAATGCTTTGCTAACATGAATGTATATTGTGCAGGGTGTGAATGACGGGCAGCACTCAACGCCCACTCACATTCCGCTCGCGCGCACATTTTGTTGCGGCCGATCTACTCATGCATACAAGCATAAAAAATTAAAGCGTAAGCCCGCGTGCTACCCCTCGATCAGAAGAAAATAGTGACTGCACCGGAAAATTCAAACTCCGAAAACCATTCAAGCATCGTCGCGCGAATTCAGTGTGGGCGCGATATAATTTAAGAAATGAAACGGCGCAAGCTTGCGATATGCAACGCACTAGAGCAAAGTGGGTGTTCATGGCTAGAACGTATGATGAGAAAGCACATAGCAATGTAAAGAAATTTTTGAAAAGATAATTTATCAAGCGGGACAAAAGACAGGCGTTTTATCTTGGATTACAATATCACTAATACAGGTTACTCGTGAAAATCTTTTTTATTTCAATTCCACTTAACATAGACTGTGTATATTATTCATTTAGCTTTCGTCGTTTGGGGAGCGAGTGACTCTTGCAGGATCTAAGAGGTGACTGTTTTTTCTTAAATTGCATATGATAATGTGCCAATGTGAGCGTATTTGACAATGCATGCTACAGCCTGTCCACAAATACACTTATACCCAGCACACAATAATCTCATAGACTTTTTATTTTTTATTTTGCAAAGACAGAATAATAAAAAAATTGTGCATGAAGCAGTTCGATAATTTTAATAGAGGATAGCCTTCCCAGAAGCTTACGCTCTCATACACTCCCACAATGCAAAAATGTTGAATAAAAACATGCAAGCGTGTAATATACACCGCACGCGCATTGTAATAAACAATCAGTATCCAGGATGGCACAAATTTGAAAATCAGGCACACATCTGCACAGAAAACAGTATTATACAGGGTGCACAAAGATTTAAAAACATGTAAATATCACGTAGCTGAACAGAACCAAGGTAATGTTGTTTTCCGTCCCTTGGAGATACTGAGATTATTTTTTTACATTCGGCCTAATTACATGATTAGTCTTAATTAATTAATCAACTTCTCAAATATTATAATTATATTAAAAGTTTCAATCAGGAAATTGGAGAGCAACATGAAAGACTCCCGATATAGCTTTCTATTACTCAATACACGCTACGTAGAAGTATTTTTCCGAGCGTGAAAGAAGCCCACGAATACACGCAAAGTGCCTCAAGGCAATTTTGAGTCTATTCGCGGGTTTCTTTCACGCTCGGAAAACACTTTTATGTATCACGTCTTGAGCACCAGAAAGCTGTATCGGGAACATTCATGTTGCTGTGCAATTCTCTCATTCACACTTTTTTATCTAATTATTGCATTAGAAAAGTTGATTAATCAGTTATGAAAATAATTATCTAATAAGGCGGAATGCAAAAAATAATCTGAGTATCTCCAAGAGACGACAGACAACATTGCCTTGCTTCTGTCCAGCTATGTGACATTTTCATATTTTTATATCTTGGTGCATGATAGTTAAGACAACCAGTATATTTTATTTATTTATTTTATTTATTTATTCATACTGCAGGCCAACATACTGACCCATGCAGGAGGGGCAATACAGTTGACAAGAAATGACAAAAAAGACAAAAATAGGAAAATTTAAACAGTGCATGAAAAGGATGCAGCCCATGGCCACGTTATAAAATCAAAATGTAATATGTAACTACAAGAAAAAGAACCGCACATTTGAATTTATACGTGAATGAAAAAAAAAAGCTGTGCCAACAACAATCGGGCACTAGACATAACTAAATACACGAAATTTCGCTAAATAAACGAGAAAATAGGTACAAATACTGCTTATGGTTGTAATAATTTATGGGACAAATAGTTTTCTAACTCATTTGTGAAGTTCGCTGATTGTAGTACATCAACAGGGAGGGAATTCCATTCGTTTATAGTACGCGGATAAAAACTATTCATGTGAGATTTTTTTTAGCAAATACTGGCGTAAGGGAAAGGTTGTGTCTATGTCTTGTTCGAGCATTAAGAGGCGTTACATAAGGAGGCAATTGAAGCCCGATTTTTCCATTTATGATGTTATGTAAAAACTGGAGACGACTAACTTTACGCCTGTGTTCCAGTGAACTGATTTTATTTCTAAGCATTAATAGGGACGGGGAATCCTCTCTTTTATATTTTCCAAAGATAAATCTAACGGCCTTCCTTTGTACGCGTTCCAAACTCATCATGTCCTTCTTGGTATGAGGATCCCATACAACCACCGCGTATTCAAGTTTCCATCGCACGAATGTGTTATATGCTAAAATTTTGGTGTTTGCCGGTGCCTTTTTAAGTTTTCTTTTCAAGAACCATAATTTGCGCAAAGCTGCTGAACATGTAAGGGAAATATGGTCTGACCAGGAGAATCTGTTAGTGAATGTGACGCCTAAGTATTTGTATTTTTCAACATCAGTTATTTTTGTATCGTTTAGAACATAAGAAAATATACTAGGTTCCTTTTTCCCTGTTACTCGCAGCAAGACTGTTTTATGTACATTTATTTCCATGCCCCAAAGTTTACACCAATCGGAAATTGCAATAACTGACTTCTGCAAGCATGCGTGATCGTTCCGTGAAGCTATTTTTTTAAATATGACACAGTCATCTGCAAATAAATTAACATGCGCATCATCGGGGATTTCGTCTATTATATCATTAATATAGATCAAAAATAAAAGGGGTCCTAATACGCTGCCTTGCGGTACGCCCTAAGTTACCTGACGGACACTTGAGGAACATTATTAATTTCTACGAACTGCTGCCTATGTCGGAGATAGGCCTGGATCCATGATATAATATTTGAAAAGAAGACCAATGCACTCAAGCTTGTGGATTAATTTTCCATGGGGTACCTTATCGAACGCTTTGCTAAAATCAAAAAAGAGCGTGTCAACTTGTCCGGACGTGTCAAGTACTTCAGAGATTTTGTGAACAACTGACACAAGCTGAGTTGAAGTCGATAATCCCTTTCTGAACCCATGCTGAAGTGGAGATAGGATATTGTGATCTGTCAAATACTGACGAATAAAGCCTGCGACAATGTGCTCTAACAATTTGCTGCATGTGCTTGTAATAGAAACAGGACGATAATTTGACACTGTAAGGCGATCACCCTTTTTATGAATTGGGACAACTCTTGCCTTACACCAGTCTGATGGTATCTCTGCTAAATGTAAGGATAATTTGAAAAATCTGTTAAGAATACACATATCTGTTCTGCATACCTTCGTAAAAATGGATTCGGAAGCTTATCAGAGCCTGCAGATTTCCTAACGTTGATATTAAGGAGCATCTCCAAAACACTTTCTCGGGAAACCATAATGTCGCGTAAGAAAGACCTATTTGTATTGCATCGTTCGAATTCATCTAGGTCAGAGAATACACTTCCGAAGTAATCATTAAAGTGCTCAGAAATTATGTGGGCGTCTTCAGTCATTTTGCCATTAATCTTTATTTTATGTGATGCCTCTTTTGATGGACTTAAATAGCGCCAAAACTTCTGTGGAGCATTTCAAATAAAATCAGCAAGGCTATGACTGAAGAATCTTTCTCGTGCAGCTTTAACTTTTGCCAGTAATTCACTTTTTAATTCATTGACATGCGCACTCTTTATTTTTTATGTTTTCGTTTCATTCTTTTCAACTTCCGCCTAGTTTGGATAATATCTCTGTTGATCCAAGGGTTAAACGGAGGTTTCTTGACCCCCTTCAATGGAATAAATCTTTCAATACAATAAGTAACAGTGTCTCTGAATCTTTGCCATGAAAGTTCGACATCATCTTGGACAATATTAAGGTGCAGGTCCAAGTAATCAATTATTGATTCATCATCTGCTTTAGCATAATCTCTAACCTGAATTTTTTCTCTGGGTAGTCTGACATTATTCACAGCCATCGATGACGAAAAAGAAATCAATTTATGCTCGGAAATGCCTGTTTTAATTTCAACCGTTCCTTCACCGAAAACTTCGCTGAGGAATAAGAGGTCAAGAATATTCCCTCCGCGAGTACACACATTAACATTAACACATATATATATCTTATACAAGCAGCAAAATTTGCACAGACTGTTGTGGCACACAGCAGTTTTTGTGGCATACAGGAGGTTCTCTCTTCCGCAGCGCCTTTCGAGGTTTATTTGACCGTGTGAGGTTCTTTGGACAGTTCGGAAATAAGGTGGGAACTGTATTTGCAGACAGAACAGGGCTCTTTGGCGCGTCAAGTAGCACCATTTTATCGAGCTCCGCGTAATATGCCGTCGATATCATATGCTCTGAAAAATGCTTGGTGTAGAAATGGTCAGTAGGCATTAGAGTTCGGTCTGCCCTCAGATTTACATGGCGCCACTGCTCTAGACGACCGCTGTCGGACGGCGCTTTGAATAGAGGCACACGCTCCGCACAGGTTCGGTATCCAGAATTGCAGTTCGTGACGAAGCACTTTCTACCCATTTCAAACTCTCAGAAGGCCGCTTCAACCTTGGTCGAGGGCCCGTGGAGACAATACACAAGCACAAGATGATGAAAGGCGCGTGAACAAAAAGTGTGCCTTCAAAACAGCCCGGCCGCACATGCAAACACAAAGCGCACAAAGACAGCGAAGCACGCGCCTTCCCGCCGAGGCTGGGACCGCATACCGCAGCGCCCTCTACGACGGCGCCGAACCAGCTGCAACCAAGCCGAACATAATCCGGACGCGAGCGAGCGGCGCTTTCGCGCGCGTTGGGGGGAGAGTGTCAGCACCTCTCCTTATTCTTACACCGTGCTTGCAAGATACAGGGGCCCAGGTGGGTGCGCGCGGCGTAGCACGCCCTTCCCTCTTGCCTACCCTCCCCCAGGAGGCTTGCGGCTTTGGCGGGCGCACGCTGCCGCTCTGACCGCCGGAAGTAGAGCGCACCCCTCCCTACCCTCCCTCCGGAGAGTTGCGCGCGACTGGAAGACGGCGCGCTTCCTTCCCGCTTTTCTTCCTCGCGTGCGCGAGATTGAGCCGCGATTGCTCGCTCATCCTCGCACGCTTTCACTCGCACATACAGCATAGCGCGCGGCGACGACTTTATGGCCCTTGGACTGTATACGGAACCTCACGGCGACGACGCCGGTGACGGCAACTGGAGTGTCCATATAATTGCTATCGCAATAAAACACTGCGGTGGCTGCCCCACCCATGCTTGTGTTGGTGGTAACGTAAATTTAGCATCAGTTGATTGGAATAAAATCCCAATGGAATGACTTTACGTTATAGCGCCCCATCATGGCGTTTGCAGGGCCATGTTTGCAGTGCCGTGCTTGCAGGTCCATGTTGGCTGAGCCACGTGACACGCTATGCGCCCTTCATAACACGACCGCACATTCAATGATGCCTTTCGAATGGTGCACTTGCGCCAGGAACTGCTTATACCGCCTCCCGCGCTCTCACACAGGTTAGTTCTTCACGATGGCGGTGGGAATTCAACCTTGCCTTTTCTAGCCTTCCTGCGTATGTTTCACCGCAAGCAGAGCTGCGGGAAGGTCTGCCATCTTGCGATACTCATTTAGGTGGAAATTCTACTCCGCGTATTGCAATAGATAGACAAAACAGTGTCAGAATAATATTCTGCGTGTTATTCTACATAGATACGTACATAAGATGCTCAGATAACATTTTTGAATCGCGTAAATAAAAGTAACAACTTTGAAAACGGTGTTTGATGATATTAAACTGGATAAAGGAATGTATATTATCGCTGCGTGAAAAGAAAGACTCAGGAAGGAGGAAATAGAAAGATACAGAGTCGGTGCTTATCAAGTTTTGTACTACATTTTTAGTGCCCTTGTTTAGCAGTTGCGCTATTCACTACGTCAACTATTTGTGTCCTATACAGTAGAATCAGCGTGCTGGTATCCGTACCCACTCTGTTTCGTTCTACTCCCTCCTTCCTAATTCTTTGCTTACTTGTAGCGACATTATGCATTCTTTAGTGTTCAACCAACTCGGCTAGCAACAAACTTTACTGAACTGCGCAACATGTGCCACACAGTCTCTGCTACAATACTATTCTTTTGTTCCGACAAATGGTGCGACTGCCTTTTGTAAACTGTGCTCGCACTTTCCTTCATTTCGAATAGGAGAAGTAAACAGAGTAAATTATTGTAATCTGAATAAACTACAACTGCAGTGACTATCTTAAGGCTAAAAACACTTAAAATGAGGCAGTGGACAACAAAGAAACATTTGTAAGCGTGCGATTCCCAGCTAGTCACCGATGGTTTCACGTCTCTAAAATACTGCGTCATCGCAGCGATACTGTGTCGTTGCAACGACAGGAACGTCCTCGTACAACGACGTTGCTGTCGTGTTGGGAAGTGTCGCGCGAAATAATGCGCCATGCATCAGCCTTTTGAATTCTCAAAACGCCTGCACTACCGTACGATGGCGTAGACCGTGCCGCAGTCCTTGCAAATGAGCAGATTGAAAGCATCATCTGCTATCCCATTTAAAACATGTCCCACTTTGTCTGACTCCGTCATGTCGTATTCGGCTTTGCAACAAAGGACCAGAGCCGCCTATGTATACGAAGGATGGGACTCCGTGCATATTTGGGCAGGTGACGCCAGCGCCTTCTTCACGACCCATGGCCTTCCCAACTGATCCCGCATCATTCGCTTGTAAAGATCCCAGCTACTTGTTTCAGCGTCATTGCTCCAGGACCAAGCTTTTTCTGTTCCTTGTAAGCAAAATCTAACGTTCGCCAGCATGACTGTGTCGGCCCATCAGTTATTTGTACTTACAGGCTCGTAGATGGCCCACCAGTGTTCAATATTGACTTCATCGGTACCAGAAAACGTGTTTGGATCTCCTTGCGGCGTAGGGACAACTGTTGATGATGCCGCCGCTAAAGAGGAACGCTTGTGCCATTGCTTAAAATTATAATGATGTTCGCTGGGAAGCTCTGTCGAAACGAGTTCTTACCCCGCACCTCCACGAAAAATGCCACTAAGATAAAAAGTAGGCAAACGTATACTTACAAAATATATATACAGAGAAGCCGCAGACAAGATGGCAGATCAGCAAAAACCACGAACGTGCTTTTACGATCGTCGTCAGCGTGATCTAGCTGAGTCTTACTCAGAATGCGGGAATGACCTGTTACAATACCTGCACCGCCCCGACCATCCTGCATGCTGCACGCGTTACTATACTCGGCTGCTGTAAGTATATGTGATTGTTATTTATCGCGGATGGAAACAATTTATACTTTTCCCCAATGCCACTTGAAAAGGGTAATCGCGTCTTTCCGCATGTCGCAATATCAACATTTTTTCGCTTGATCTCTTCCAGGTCGCATCAGGATACTGCCGGAAATTGAGAGTATAAACGACGAGATTCGCCGTCTCAAGGAGAAGCGTATAAATATATTTTTCCTAATAAGTCATGTTGGCTTCGACGTTGACCAAAAAATTGCCGCCGCATGCCCAGATCTCGATCTTATTATAGGTGGGCACACGAACACGTTTTTGTACACAGGTGAGAATCTTGAAATGTTTATTGCGACACATGCGTTGTCACTTAACGGGCACTTCGCGGTAGTCAAGTAGCTACCTGTCTGTCCGTCGGACGATGCTCTAAGGTGGGAGGAGGGCATCGTGACAGTGGTTAGAATGGGGCATCACATGCTGTCGTTGTGGCCTTGGATGCATGCGACATGGATGGCATTAACCCATGCCATTCATTTCGCTGTCACATTAGGCCTTCTCATGTTAGGCCTCCTCGCCGTTGTCACATGCGGTCATCGTAAAGCTTCCTCAACGCTGTCATACATATAAACACTGTCCTAATGTCATGGTACACATGTTCGCCCCCTGTAGACATGCGCTCGCCCTTAGCGCAGATGTAATGTCATCGCTAGCACTTTGCACAAGCCTAAATGAAGCCAGAAAGCAGCTACCCCCAATATTTAACTAACCGCTTACGGTGGCATAACGTCACTGTACGGATCGCCGGTTCACCACTCTGTAGAGGAGCATGACTTGGCTCAGTCCATCTGAATCACATCTTGTGAGAGGAAGCTATTGATCAGCTTCTTGCGGCGCAATTCGTTGAAGCTCAGCTACATCGCAGTCACTTACACATTTATTAAAAGTGCGTAGATCCACGTGAATCCTGCCTAAACAAAGTCACAGGCCTGCGCGGCACAAGCAGTACAGTCACAGCGTAAGCTGGTGGAGCGGCTCAAGAGTAGCTCCAATTTCAGCACCACGCACAACAGGGCCTTCGCGGCAGTCTCTTCACCTTGTTTTGACAAAAACCATCTGAACTGTCCGCCCGGCTTTGAAGGCGAGCTGCGGCTTGGAATGCTCCCTGCATTAGCAATCTGCTGAGCCCGATGATGCCTGGTTGTAGCCGCGCACGTAGCTCTTCGATTCACTTCTTCAGCAGCGGTTCGTATCTTGCGAGAAGACGCCATAAGGTGTACCGAAGAGGTACCCAGAATGCGTGGCGCACATCTCACATCGGGATCGCGTTGATTGCGCGTCTCGCCTGAACCGCATCTCGTCGTCTGCGCCTGCGCACGCGGCGTTTGCAGGCGACTTAACTAGATGGCGCCACCATACTGGCGGAGGCTCGGGTCGTCTGCGCCTGCGCGCAGGCCTAGGGCGTATTTATAGGGCATTTTTTCTGCTGCATGATAGCAAGCGCTTGCGTGGCTAATTGGTAAAGTATCCGACTCCCGCGCAGTGAGCCTGGAATCGATCCCGGCGGAGACCGGGTATTTATTTCGCATTTCCGGCGATAGCGGTTACGCGGTGGCGGTGGCACTATCGCGAATCGAAACGGATATTGGAATAAGCCCGTAACAGCTTACGCTGTAAAAAGCGCACACAGCTGCTCAGCGGCAACACTAATGCACGCTCGTACAACGCTCATGCTGGCCATGGGAGGCAGAATCTTCACTCCGCTGTGGAGTGTATTGAGCACAACATCACGGTGCATCCACTTTGTATCTTTGCAGTTTTGGCATCAAGCTGGCTGCATTTCGATTGTCTCGCATGGAAGGGAGACGCGCTCATGAATGAAAACGGGAAGTGAACACAGTTAATTTCTGTGAATTATAGCGGGAAGTGGGGGTAGAACGTTTTGTAAGCGATGCTCAGCAAATAAGAGCATTATAAAAAAATTCTTCGCGGATGTTTCTGATCTCACCAACTTGTACATCGAAGGCGTGGAGATGGCTTGGCACAAGGATCACCCTACGAGCGACGGTCAGCAAAGGGCACGACGCTCCGCTACTCCACAACGCACAAATTCGCTACGACAGGGTTTGTAAACTCTCGGACAAGGCGCAGAGAAGGCTCCGGAGTCAGTTCGCCAGCAGACCCGGGTTTATTCACCCAAGATAAAGCACAATGCGACCGTCACGGCGCTTACGGGCGAAGGCTCACCGCAAGAACGATCAAGTACGCGCACCAGCTGCGCTAGGGCTAATGTTGTAGTGGTCCACCAAGCGCGATAACGAGGAGTCGCGAGAACAAAGGTCCCACGTAACGAAATCGTTGCGGGCGTGTGAACATCTGCCGCAGCGAGGAAGCGCTCAGCAGAAGAGAGTTCGGGTGGTGAGGAAGCCCGGGGGCTGCCACCCGGGAGGCCAATCAGGGCGCGTCCCCGTGACATGTTCTCGCGCGGCAACTCAATCCGCGGGGGGAAAACACGGTTCGCACGGGAAATTAGCTCCGGCGCGCTAGCCGTGTCCGTCATGTTGCCGTTACGGTGGCGGTTCCCGGAGACCGAGCTAAGCACAACGCGCGAGCTGGTGGACGAGGCGCGGGAAGGCACCTCGATCGCCGCAAACAAGCGAAAGCTGAATCTCTCACACCCTTTGAAAGGTCAAGCAGTCTTTTTTGCCACGGCCGACATCAACACAGGAGATTTCTTATGTTTCACTACATCTGGTGGAAATGTTACGCAATACCCGATCCTTTTTATAGGACTCACCATCAGCGAGCTTTGTAAAAGTCACTTTATTTTTCATTAGTTATCAGAACAGGAAATGGCGTGGCACGAACCTACTCAGAAGAATAGATTGACAAGGCGATATTCACATTGAGAGAAACCTGTTGCAGTTTCTAATTTCTGAATTATTTCGTAATTACAATGCTACTGCATAGAAAATGTGCTTAAGTCTTCTGTATGTATTCAAATTTGATCTTAGCCAAAAGGTACACAGGAGCCACAGAAATAATGCTGGTATATTTGGGCCCCTCGCAAACCTGCAATGTATAGCCTGCCAAACGCCGTGTGAGAGACCAGAAATTGGAAATTACCTGCTACAATAAACTTTGCAAAGAAGCTGTTTTTTATTAGGTGAGGTAAACGCTTAGAAATACTTTTTTTATATGTATGGATATTATTGTTTCAAACCAAATTTGGTGCTTCGATGCATGCTGACTGCGTTGCCCCCTCGCGGTTTTCTGAATGACATTTCACACAGTTCATCCCGGTCTACGCCAACATAAGCTTTCACTGCAGAAAAATAACCGCTAAAGAACTCTCGCTGCTTTAAAATTGTGCATTGATTATGCACGGGCCATTCACCATGGAACATTCCTTGTAGAGCGTTTCATGTATTTTTCAATAAAATTTAAAAAAATTATGGGGTTTTGCGTTCCAAAACCACGATCTGATTATGAGGCACGCCGTAGTGGGGGACTCCGGAAATTTAGACCACCTGAGGTTCTTTAACGTGCACCTAAATCTAACTATAAGGGGGTTTTCGCATTTCGACCCCATCGTTCAATAAAATACAGAAACTTCTGGAGCATGGCACCAGACAAGCAGCAACAAGCCCTCGCCCATTGAGTGAATGAGCAATGGGGTGCGCCCACTGTTAATAAATGAATCTATTCATTTCTTTGAACGGTAAAAGGCATTGCCCGCCAGTCAGGACAAAAGGAGGTGATTCACCTCCTGATGGGTTCCTGCCTATGCTTATGGTAATTGTAGTACCACACAAGAAATGGAAATGACCAACCCCGAGCTGACCAAGAAAAATGCAGTGGCCTGGCGCCTCCTGCCAACAAACATGTATTCTAATCCGGGGTCCTGCAGCAGGTTTTATCCAGGGCAATACAATGATCAATGTAAATTATGCAAGGGTAGGGCGGATCTGCCACATATTCTAAGAAAATGCTGGAAAGAGGATCCTTACGAGCGCCCCATGATTCAAAACCGGCAGCATTAAGAGACCCTGCTGCTCTGCTCAGACCAGCAAGACCAGGTCCGGGCCGTCCAGCTATCCGAGGCTGCATTCACCCCCGTGATTGCTGGCTTAAATAAAAGTGGACTCTCTCTCTCATAATTCTCTTGTTGTTGATCTGAAATATCGCCTTACATAGATGATTGTTCCGTAATATACATTAGTATTCTTTCTGAGTAATGTAATCCCTGCTGCTTTGGTCGATTCCTCATCTGTAGCGTTCTGAACTAAACAAAGCGCCTCCATGGGTGCGTGATCTTTGTGGAAAGGGCCGGTGATATCAAAGAGCATGATTCTTTAACCCATTGCTTAGTAGTCATTGTCATAGCAGCAGCTGGCATATCTTGAAGGTAGTGCATTTTTTGCAGGCAAGCCACCGGTCGACGATAAGCCCGAAGGACCGTACCCGGTCGTCTATAAGCGGCCAGATGGAACACAGTGTCTTATTGTGCAAGATTTCCGCTTTGGAAAATACCTCGGCTATCTCCGGATGGAAATAAATCGAAACGGAGTGATCACACACTGGGCTGGTGCTCCTATATTGCTGAGCCAGGACGTACCACAAGGTAATTTATTGATTTTTTGGAGGTTACATATAAATCGCAAGTAATAGATTACGTCCTTGTATTTATGTCTTCCATTAGACCAGAACTTAAAATCCCATACACTGTTTTTTTTTTCAGTCGATGAGAAAAGTGGAAGCGAAAGTTGTAATATCTGGCGTGCACGGCATGGCCAGCTGAAAGGCGGAGGGGGGCGGGGGCGTAGTACCCACATTTTCGGGAGCTCTGAGTCAAATGATGAGAATATTTCTTTTTTCAGACAGCTGCAATACTTGTGTCAGTGTTGCCAGGGATCTTGGAGCTTTTATTAGCCTCTATTCGGAAGGCTCATTTTAGAAACGAGGTATTTTACACACTGTTCGCACTTGGCAAACTAAAAACGATCGCAGTAGTACGGGATGAGATTTCAAAGGCAGTATGGGCGCTACTCTTTCTCTTTCCGATTTGGTTGCACCGATTAACACTTTTTAATGAAGCTCGCCGTCTCTTAACATAGTAATAAATAATGTAGGTAATTGAAATTGGACTTTCTTAACAAAGTTAACTTCGGTAGAGAATGGAACAGATATCCTTCATTTGATACAGAATCAAAAAAAAAAATCACAGCATATCCACGAGGTGAATGATGATGATGGGGCGAAGCTCCGGAGGGATCATCGGTAAACCGTAAATACACCGAATAATTCGCCCAGTATATGATCAAGTAAACACGTGAGAAACAGTGTGTGTATATATACAATACGTTTTATTTTCTTAGACGCTTCTTCTTAGATGCTTGGTTTGCGGAGTCCCTTCATTACCACGGCTTTGTGGTCCGTGAAATGAAGGGATAACGGTTGGACAACGCCGCTGATTCGCGTTCGCGAACGCCTGAATCTTCGCGCCAGAGCCGTGACGCTTCTGCCTCTCGTTCTCACACTACGGGCTCTTCGCGCCGCCGCCGCTGCCTGTCGTGAAGCCGCGTCCTCGCGGGCTCTCACCGCGGGATTCTGCCTGCGAGCGCGCGCCGCCGTCGCCTTCCGTGCTCTCCGCTCCGCAGCCTTGTCTTCCATCCGGCGACTCCGAGCGAAAGAGAAAGCCCGCCAAGAGCGAGCACCTTTTATTGCGATAGCAATTATATGGACACTTCAACCGGATTTCTGCCGTCGGCGTCGCCGTCGTCGTCGCCGTCGCCGTCGCCGTCAGGTTCCCTATAGATAAAATCTGCACCGCGCCCCGTATGCCCGAGCGGAAGCGTGCGGGGACGCGCGCTATCACGGAGAGCGAATGGCCCATACGCGCTCAATCCGCACGCCCGCTCCGCACGCCTCCGCCCTCTTGCAGGACCAGGGCGGAAGGCCAAAAGGCGGATCGTGTCGAAAAAGTCGTCGTTCGCTGCATCCGCACTAGACTGATCCGCACGAGCGGATTGCACGCGCACTCCGATTGGACGACGCGGTCTGTTGACAGCTGGCAACCATTCGGCGGAGCAAAGTGTTCAAGGTTGGCAACTACCTTTGACAGCAGACGACACTGGCATATTTTTGCAGATGCGACTTAAAGTTTCCGCGTCACGGTGAAAATGCGGCTCTAGGCTGTCACATTCTGTTCTGCAGCCGCATGTGTTGCATTGGCGCCGTCATCCAAACACCGCATAATCATCCTATCTGCACCACCTTTAAAAAATGTATTGCAATCGCCTCATGTCGCAACATGGGACGTATTCTCGCACTATCACTTTTAGTGCACGCTGCCTTGGCTGGTTGAGCAAAGCCTCTAGAATCATCCAACGTGCCGCGTTCTACGTTACGCGAAAGCGATAGTATCGCCGAGCGATTCGACCAATATCCCCGTGTTCGGTGCGATGGCGCTGTTTCTGTAGTCCTAGTGACAGTTTGCAAGAAAACAGAACACACGCACAACTGTCACGGAATACAGCTGCGTAGTCGACACGACACCCCTCTTTACTATTCAGCACGCGTCTGAGGCTCCGAGTACACTTTGCTGATATTGACACGTGTACGTGTTTATCTTTCACCGGTGACCACTTTTCACCGACTACCAAATGTTAAACGTTATAGCTAGGCGCAGGACGCGCCTGCATGTTTCCGAAGTTTCTCGAACGTTATCGATGCTTCTATCCGTTGTCTGTTGTCACCGACGCTTACGTAATGTGATTGCATGACGGATGCGAATTGTCTAGAACTTCCTGGAAGACAAGCGGGCACCAGGGAATAATCTGGAACCTTCGATGACTCATGCGTAAAAGCCGACGCGTTTCGCCGCTGATCAGATTTTCGACGATCGCCGAGTGTGTTCGCCGCTATCGTTGTGCTTCGAGCGTAAATACTTGCGTTTGTGGGCATAGGTTCGCCCAATAAAGAATCAGTTTGGTCATACAGTTTTACGACTGTGCAAGCAATGCTTGCATCTGCTTGTTCATGCTTTTTTTTTTTTGCATATATAAAACCACCGAAGACTAAGCGCGGCATAAAACGTGCCTCAGAAATTGAATACTTGCTGCTTGTAAGCTTTCTAAACAAAATAAAACCTTAGATGGGCTCAGTCATGGATGAAGTTCTCACAGTGTGTAAAAAGGTTGTGCATAAGTGGTTAACTTGACGCAGCAAGGAATTGAAGGTTAAGCAGCAAGTGTACAATTCATTACGACAGGCATAAAAGCAATATGTAGTCCGTTTCACACTTAGGGGGAAAACGGGCGCTCCAAGTTTTCCCTTAAGTGTGAAACAGACTGTACGTATAGTGGTCACCTTATGCAGACACATACTCATGAGATGTTTTCAAGCAGAATATTTATTTGAAAGCTAATAATAATTTATATTGCTGATAAGACAACTTATTTCGAGTGAAATCAAATAATTACATTCTTTCTTGTCAGTATGGGTGGCCAATCTGTTGCCCCTTTACTATTTAGAGAGAGAGCGAGAAAGCTCTTTATTGAAAATTCAGAGTGTTCAGCAAGAATATTTTTGCCTACATGCTACTCTGCAGCGAATGGGACGAAGAAGTAAGGCCGTAGAAAAGGGTAAGCAGAAGAAAAATGAAAAAAAAACAAACATGCAGCTCGTGTCATGTTAGCAGTAGAGTACGTAAGTGTTCGAGGTGATGAAGGTAGACGGCCAATGCAAAAAAAAAATAAGATAACAGTCCTGATGAGACGATGCGCATGAGTCTTAGTATATACAGCAAACCTTAATACATTAAAGCAATAAGTCCAGGGCTTAGTGCTGTTTTGATGGGCAAAGCCAGGAACCCAACACCCATGTCAATGGGCCTTGGTCGAGCTTTTCTATGTTCATTTTATATCAATGTCGCTCGTCTCTTTAAGCTGGGCACTCCAGCAAGATGTGCTCTAGAGATTGCACGGTGCCACATGTAGTTGTCACAACATGGGTTTGTGGACTGGCCATTGCAAAAAAGATTGTTCATGTATGCAACATTCAGTTGAAGCCGGTGAAACAAGGTCTCCAGATGCCGTGGTAGACATTGTGGTAGCCTTGATTGGAGTTCTGTGTTGATGTAGAACAAAAACTTGCAATTACCTGAAGTTGAAGACCATCTTCTATGCCGTTCATTAAGTACATATCGGCTCGCCAAAGCTGAAGCCTCACTTTTAGTGAAAAACACTTTTATAAATTTTATGTGATCATGTCCTTTGCGGGCTAACTCATCCGCCTTTTCATTACCTATTATACTGCACTTATACTAATTCAGCATTTACACAATGTAAAACACATTACCAAAGTGCACAATAATTAAGCAGTACCATGATAGTACCAACAGTACCATGAAAAAAATGCATACCATAACAAAAAGTTGGCCAGTACCTGTATTTTATTTGACAGCAAACCAAGATTATTAAATGACTTAGCTTCGCAGTGAGCTCAGTGATCACTCGTGGTGTGAAAAGGTATCTGATGTAGTAAGTGGTTTTGTTTTTGTCTTTCTTAATTAGTAGCTGCTTTAACATGCACATGACAATGAATTGAAGCAATTTAACATGCACATGACAATTTAACATGCACATGACAATGATATGGTGGAAGACAGGCCCGCACAAAAAGTGAGGAAACATTTATTGCCCATTTTTAGTTTCATAACAAACCAACGAATAGTTATTTTGGTTCAGCTTTGTGAATAATGCGCGACGTGTTCTGCCTAAAAGTGCAAGATTGGTGCGCTCCATTATCTATCTATTCACTATTCAAGTAGCCAAATGAATGGTACCCCCATGAACACCGTGAAAGAGATCACTGAAATTTGTAGTCAGGAGGCCACAGTGGCTCAGCCTCTGTACAAAACATAAAATCGTTCCAGAAGAAAACAATACTGGTGAATTGGGTATGCGTTCACATGTACTATTCAAATCCGCACATCACAAGTAATCTTTCATTGCTTGCTGCATTGCTCACCATTGTACAGACTTTATTGCAGCGCTGTGTGTTTGTGCAGTAAAATAACTTGACAAATCAAAGCTGTGGCTTTTCAGTACACTGAAAGCAACTTTGCGTGTGGCTTAGGTAATATAATGCTCCTACATATGGGTCAGCTTAGTATCAGTCGATTTCTTTACTAGTTGTTCACTATTACGCTAGGAACTCTACGGTGCCACCAGGCACGCGAGAACAGCTTGGCTATGCACAAACATCCCTTTCCATCACACTTAAATTAAGGTGGTGCAGATTTGCTGGCAAAATGTGCTTATCATCATAACTGCCTAGCATTCAAAAATGCGTTTGAAATGTAAGGGTGATTGCTGGTGTGACATTTTACATTTATAGTGCAAAACCACATCACTGAACAGGAAGGACACCACACAAATACTCGTGTTGTGACCTCTCAGTCATAATGCAAGTAGTTTCCCGAGGTTTCCTCTGTGGTTTTTAGCTGTAAACATGTGAAGCAATCTGTAAATTCGAAAGTGTATTAAGTAAACTAAGACACTATGAAATGCACCATAAAACTGCACGACAAGCAATATAACACTCAGGTGTACACAATTTTTTGTCACATCAGCTCTTTGTGGTGCATATATATATGCACTATTTGTAGCTGAAAACAGCATGCATTTCACAATTAGAGCTCAAAATGATCAGTGCAAGAAATTTTAGTGCGTCAGACATTGACACGGTCACTTGTCCATTGCTTTGCAAATTGATAGCTGTGTTTGGTGCAACTTGAGTTGCATACATATAATGGACTGCTACATACAACACCCGTTTTTCACTTCTACTTTGACATTCTACCCTCCGACACAGAAGACAAAAGTAGACTGGAATTTTTATTCACATCAATATTCAAAAGGCAAGCAGGTTTTCGGCACCATACGTCTCCATTTTTCTCACATGGCACTTATTGCATGTTCTGAATGTGCATACATTGCCGGTGGAATATCTTCTAATGTGTTCTTTGTTTGACGTATTTACACCTGTATATTTTTTTACTTACCCATAAATTCTCTCTGCTCTACATGTACAGATACCTCCTTCAGTAGGGGTACGTGTGCAGTGCCTTCATTAGTGCAGTAACTGTTATGAAAGCTGTGAATTCATAACATAGAAAGGCTATTAAATATAAACAAGAAACCAACAGGCAAGAGCATCATGACAAGCCAGCTGAGATGGTGGCACTATTGTACAGCTTATTTCCCCCTTGTGCTGTCATACGGTTGCAATCCGATAAGCTCACAAAGGTTTGGGTCATTCCCATTTCAAGTGATGAGTGACAGTTGCATAAGTACATCTACATCTGCCTATATCAATGACTTAACTACATGTAGCAGCTTCAGCTGTGTGATTATTGGTGTAGCTGAAGTGATGTATCATACATAGTTTCCGCACACAATCTGATTGGATAAAAGCATGCAGGAATTCGTCTTGGAGCTATTGGTTCAGTGGTAGCTTTCCACTAAATTCGCTGTTGGATAGATTTCACTTCATCGAAAGGCCCAAGTGAAAATGAGCCTAGAAGTCATGACACCAAATGCAGTCACCATTTATGATTGAAGAACAACATGTGACAGAACGATGATCAGTGGAAATATCTCACTAGTGTGCAAAGTAGTGCAGCTGTGTTCAGTATTTCAGTGCTGGTATACTAAACACAGAACTTTATATGAGTTGTTTAGACGGCATAATCAACAAGACCCCTCTAATAAGTGATGGCAAAGGATAAATAAAAAGCTGCTGCCTCAGGTACTGTCATTGGCCAAAAATATGCATTCTCACATGCAGCAGATACAGTTCATAAACTGGTTTACATACAGGTAAGAAATGTAACCGCATCACGTGATAAAATTTAAATAAGACCAGCTGAGTACCATATAGAGCATCTTTCATGGGGTCAAGTTGTAGTGACAGGTCTTGATATTAGAAGTTGTGCTGTTTTATTCACACGCATGCATGTAAACGCAATGTACGCATGCAATTTGTGTTTACGTGTTACTGTGTGCATAAAATGAACAGCACAATTTACACAATCAATACGTAAATACAAATAAGTTTTTTTTACTGGATTAATCACTATTAGGTTCGCAATGATTTCTCACATGCAGCAACTCAACTGCATGCATACGTTAAGCTGATGTTGCTAATATATGCTGGGCTTGGCTACCATTTCCAAAATATGACAAAATAAAGAAATGTCCATGTGTATGACTAAAATTGATGGTTTGACAATATCTTATGTGCCTGGGTAGTAAACTTGTGCAAAAAAAAATGCAGCACACTGACCAAAACATTGCGGCTAATATAACATAGGGAGCAAATATTCTGCCGGCAGAGTCACTTGGAAAATTTTGCCACCAATTCATTCTCATTGGCTCTCTTCAATCACATATCTAGTGCTGACATAATTGTGAAATTTCTGTTTAGAATATTCTCATGACAGCCAATAGGCACCCTTTTTATTGTGATAGCAGCTTAATTCTCAGGTGCAATGCACTGTGGCCATGAAAATGCTTAAGAATGATGAGGTGAGGCACTTCTTTCCATAGTCTGGCAGCGCAGCTGAAGAATGTTCAGTTAATGAGTGGAAGCATGGCCTGTGCAAAATAAAGATCACCGAGATGGCCACTCATAGTGTCCAACATCCTACATCCACGAATAATAGGTATCAGTACACTTACAGCTAGATGAAAATGCACCGGAAAAACACCTAATGGACATACTTTGCAGGCTCAAGTCAGTTTAACACACATTGTTTGGTAATGACTGTGGGCAGAACGAACAACAGGATAAAAAATATAGCACTTCCTAGACAGATAATGCTGGTCCCTGTGATAAATAATGTTTGCATTAAACTGAAGGCTTGTGCCAAAACAGGTGACAGGAACCAGAGAACGAAATAGGGTGGATGCACACAGTAACGGCAAACTTTCGTTTAGCTTATTCTGCCTGCATTACTAACGTGACCATAGCTAGCCAGTGAGGAAGAACTCTGGGCAAAATTTCTTGCATGCGGTTCTGCTGGCTGCTAGCAGAATATATCACCACACCTGTGTTGTCTTATTTTTTTTTACATGCATATTGCTTTTTGTCAGGGAACGTAAATTTGTACTTAATCATAAGGAAGTATCCAATACTCATTCATACCATATTCATCTACAATACCACTGGTTTCTTCACAGACTCCGCTTAGTCACCAGCAAAAACCAAGCAGTTAGCATTCTTGGGTATGCAAGCCACTTGCATCACAAAATATAAAGCTATTTCCTTCGTGCAATCTAGAAATACCTGATATTCACAACACTGCCTACATGATACAAATCAAGGCTGCTAGAAATTTGCATTCACAGCATTAGTGCTCAGGCGCATCCACATTTCAGGACAGCACAGTATGTCTTGACGTATGTAACTATTATGATGTTCCCTATATTACCCTCACCGATAGAAGCATCTTCAAAAGTGCCGTAACAACTTTTGCAACAAACGACACATGTACGAAGCAGAAAGGTCGGTGTGATAGGGCTTCTCTTTCGGGGTACTACGTAAGAAAACGCGATCGGCAACACTTATGCACAGTTCACATCTTAGCATACGCACATCACATAAAACGAGCACATTTACGCCTAGTACCACTGCGGAACATATATATCCCCGATTTGTAGCTTGCGAACACTCCGTAACAGCAACAACAGAGCTCGAACGTCGCGGTCACCACGGCGCATCGCAGGCGGCAAAACGGCTCACGCAGTATAGCACACGAGGAATGACAGCGATAACGAGGAAACAAATCTTATCGCTACTGATCTTGTCATCACTTCTAAAGGTTGTAAAGGACTGGCGTTTACCACTGCGCGGCAACAAACTGCATACACAGAACACATACAAGTCGCGTACGCTGTGTGCCGATCGGACACTTTTCACTTCGCCACGCCCTGAATATGTGTTGTATACTCAGAACACACGGGTATGTGATGGCCTTCTCGTTTGCAATTCACACGCGAAGCACGGCACAAGAAATCACGAAGTCGACGGCTTGAAATATTTCTTCCGACGCTCGCGCAAACACAACACACTTCCTCCGCTCCGTCTGATTCTGTCGGCGATCGCCCGCACTGATGAAGCCTGGGAGGGTACACCGGCTTGCTGCCTTCAACGACTATTTTCGTGGGTGCTGGATAACTCTAGTAAGAATCACAAGAACGAGCAAAATAGACTGTTTCTGACGCGGCTGTAGCCTAGGCCTCGCGTCACCGCTTCGCTTCGCTTCGAGCAAGCGCCATGTTTGCCGTGATGACGTCCTACGCCGTCCGCCTCGTACCAGCCAATGAGAGACGAGCAGGCATGCGGATGGAAAAGTGCGTCCGCCCGTCCAGACGATCGGACAGGCTTCCGCCCCAGTCCGCATGCATGCGGAGCGGGCGTGCGGATTGAGCGCGTATGGGCCAGAACGCACTCATCTCCCACGCGCAAGCAAGGAAGCAGGAAGCCAGCGCCGGAGGGAGCGGGGGGGGGGGGGGGGGGGAATCTGCCAACAACTGCGCTCGTCGCTCGTCCGCACCGTCTCTTATCTCCACACGGCTCTGACCTTTATGCGCCGTGCATTCGCCGCTCAGTTTCCGTTGAAATGATAGACCGCACGTACCTTCGCCCGCGGCGGCGTATGCTTGCTACCAGCGTTTTGACAGTCGTTGTCTGCAGTCATTCAGTGTGATCTATTCATGTTTGTTTGTGCGCGCTCACACCACGCTTTTTCATTCAGTTAGTAATAGTCGGGCCACATTTTCCAACGCACGCTACACATGTAATGCTGCCCGGATGGGCAGTGCAGCGCTACAGGTGTGTCCCTTCGCACGCGCTGCCCACGGGAAGAGCTTCTCATCAACACCACCGTTTCACACGCGCCTTCTCGTGGTCATCGAGTCTCTCTTCATGTCGGTCTACTTACGCCGCAGCACACCTGCTTACTTAATCAGCTCATGTTTACTACAATTCACATTGCTACCAAAGCCGCCCACCTTACTTCGTATGACATTGCTGTGTTGCTATCGCATTCATTGCTGCGCCCTTAGGGCGAAACTGTGACATTTTTATTATAACACCCCCTATCGGTAACCCGTCGCACTGCATTGTAGGCTTTCTCATCAACTATACGAAAAACTAGCGCCATCTAGTGACATTATATACGCTTATATATAGAAAGATCGAAACTTACGCCATCTAGTGAACACTTAATAAAGCTACAGGTGGCTACATACTACATCGAAGGAAAGACAGACCCACGCCCTAAGGAGCTTGGCCTCTAGAAAAAAAAAGCTGCATTTCGCCCGAAAGGCGAAGCATCAATTGCGATAGCAAATTAGTAAAGTGCTTTCCGGAGTAAGGATAGTAGTTTTATCGGCTGTAGGAACTTGGACACATTCGCTTACTAACTGAATTAACAAGCATGGTGCCAGTGCGCACAAGGAAACATGAATACTCGATGACCGCAGACAACCGCTATCAAAACGCTGGCGTGAGCAAGCACGGCTACAGCAGCGAGCGAGAGTTTGTGCGGTCTATCGCTTCAAGGGAAACTGATCGGTGAAAGCACAGCGCATACCAATGTGGGACCCGCGTACAGATCGCTTTCAAGATGCGGCCGTTGCGCGCGACCGCCCGCAGCCGCGCAAAGTACAAGTACGCTGTTGCTGGCAGAGTAGACGCCGCACCCCCTACCTCTCACGCTGCCTTCCCGTTTTCCTCCTTTCACGTGCGAGATTGAGTCGCCAGTTCTCCTTGCGCCCGGTCGCAGCATACGCAGTTGGTGCCGGAGCACAATGTCACCCCCCCTCTCATCCCCCCACGGTCTTTTGCTCTCCACCGTGTGTTAGCTCTCCGTGAAAGCATGCGTCCCTCGCGCGCTTTGACTCGCACATAGAGCATACGGTGCACGGCAACGATTTTATCGCCCTTGCATTTTATACGGAACCTCACGGCGACGACGACGGCGGAAATCCACTTGGAGTGTCCATATATTTGCTATTGCAATAAAAGTCGCTCTCTCAAGTTACCTGATTCTACCTGTAGCGGCGCGCCCTAAGCGCGCTCCCGTTTGCAGTGTCAGCAGCGGTTGCGCAAGACGCTCGAATTAAAGACAGATTGTAACTCTACGTTTGTTTTGTGCTGACGTCCGTACCGCCTCTCGTATACACGCGACAGTATATCAGCGTCGTATATCGCTACCACAGTAGTACCTTTAAAAAATATGCTCGCATACACATACACTCTCATTTCTTTCAAATATGAGAAAATGTGTCTAGGATTCAACCTAGACAAAAAAGAGAGGTCCGAAAATCCGTTTCAATGCTCAAAGTGCTCAACTCTTGTATTTCCATGAGGATTTGGACCTTTTGCTGTCGACGCGTATGGTCATTTTAGGGTTGAGATAGCATTAATAATCTATCTCGCAGATGAATGTGCTTCTAATGCTTGATATTACGAAATTCTATACTCCAGAGTTCTGCGGGGTGTTTGATTCTTTCTTAAGCAACAAATCACTTCAAATGTTTCTGCCCCCGAAAACTATCGCTTCGTGTATTGTGTATGTTTGTTTCATCTCAAACATGCGCAAGAATTATCTAAAACATGTCCGAGTTATGAAAGAAAGAAAAAAATCAGGCACGTGTCTCGCAGGTGCGCCGACTTGACCTTTGCAAACGGCGCCAGCAAACAAGCTTATTAACATGTGATTACCATTAACCTTAGCAAGCATACTCGTAGTCCACAGGAGAAAGGATGCCTCTGCCTGCAAACTCCAAATAAAGCTGTAAAAATTGGAAATGTGGAAAATTACTAATATATTGATACCACCTTCTTCACTGCCATCAGCGACAATCCTACCCTAGACATGACTTGGAACCCGCTAGCGACTCTAAAAGACCGTCACTTTTTTACTCAACCCAACCTGATACAACATATTTACATTTCGCATTGTTTGCAGATATGCAAGTTCTAAATAGCATGATGCCATACAAAAAAATTGTGGACGAAGCGATCATGAGAAGTGTGGGCTCCACAAAAGTATTGCTGGAAGCTGACGAAAAGCTGTGCCGATACAAGGAGTGCAATTCTGTGAACCTGATGGCCGACGCTTTTCTTGACTTCTACACCAACAGGAATAGCCCTGTGCCATGGGCATGGTCTGTAGTAAACGCTGCCGTCATCAATGGAGGCATCGCGAGGGACACTATCCGACAGAAAGGTACGCACCAAAGAGTAAATGCTTCTTGTGCATTAAGGCGTGCATAATAAATGGGGTTAAAAAACACACGAAGGGAAAATGAGACATCCACCCAAACGTACCAATTGCTACAAATTATAAAGTAATTTAATTATTTCGCTCCACCTAGCGGCATCCACTGAACTATTACGTCAAAACACACGAAGCGCCACTTTTAATTGGAAGCAGAAAATACATAACAAATTGTTTGGTATGTGCACATTAAGTGTGCCCTATTCTTCATTTAGGCAATTTTTTTATTGAAAAGGGATAGGGAAGGCATGCTTACACAGTCGCCACGTAAATGTCTTATCGCCATAGATTCGATAACTACCCTAGTGCATTTGTCATCGCTGCGGCATACTATAATGAACTTGCAATTAAATTCGGCTTACAAACGACATCCTTGTAGTGAATGGCAAGATGACGGTCACTTTTTCTTTAAACTTTATAGTAGTGCTTTTTTAATTGGTGAGATAGCGTCGCCCCGTCACAAATTACCTGAAAGATAGTCACGGCTAATTACAGTATGTTACAGTCAGATAAGGAAGGTGGATTTGCTGTGATGCCCTGTATCCTGTTCAAAACGACGGTCATCGGAACCATAGGCTCAGAATTTAATTGGTATGAGAATAGCTCCCTTTCTAGTGTTAAGTCTTAGGCAAAAAAGCTTTGCAGTAAGATCAACCTAACCAAGACAACTAAGGCAATAGAATCTGACAAAGAAAACGCTTTTAGTGCCTTCTTCAGCGCAAAGACACATAGAATTGAATGCCCGCTAAGAGTCACTGTTTCCGATAAGAGCACTTTATCAAAAAATTAACCGATGAGTAAAATACTCCCAAATGGAAATTTTGAGCGCAGCTGTTTAGGTGTTCCGAATTCGCAATGCAACTGTTTAGGTGTTTTGAATTCGCGAGATATTTATTTATTTATAAAATACCTTACAAGGCCCCTACATGGGGCCTTGAGTAAGGGGGGCATAGAACTTAGTACATAGACACAAAGTGACAAACTCGCAAAAACATCAAGGTCGAAGAACAAATGCAGCCAGGTTCACAGCTTAAAAAGGAGAAAAATTCAACATGAAGCTGTGTATTATAACAATAGAAACAGCTCGATAGGTTTGTAAACTATTGTACAACAATTAACTAAAATAGTAGGGAAAAAAGACCAAACAGTGAGTATGTTTAACAAGGGATAAGCGAGTGGAGTGAGTGCCTGAATTTATCGCGGTCAATTTCCGCATCTATGTCATCATGGAGGCTGCTCCAGAGACGAATCACGCGTGGAATTGCAGACGAGTTGAATGCTTCAGTTTTGCCATACATGCGCGTCAAGCTAAATGATTGTGTAATCGGTGTGATGTGCGCGATGCAGTTTCTAGGCGTAGGGAGCGTTTGTTAGTGTGGTGGGCGTACTTATGAAATAATGACAAAAGGGCTATGTAACGCGATTACTTAGCAGCTGAAGTGAAAGATGAAGCTTTATTTGAGTTACGCTAGAATGGTAGTCATAATTCCGGGAAATGAACCGTGCGGCTCTATTTTGGACTGATTCCAGCATGTTAATTAAGTAATTTTGGTTTGGAGACTTCACCGGAGCGGCGAACTCAAGCCATGGGCGAACGAAAGTTTGAAATGCCGTTGTACGGATAAGTGTAGGGGAGTTTCGAAGATTCCGGCGCAGGTAACCCAGTGATCGAGAAGCACTGGCGCAGACGGTGGTAATGTGTGCAGCCCAGGAGAGGTTTGCTGAAATATTTACGCTTAGATATTTCAATGATGAGGCCTGAGACAATGTGACATTTTTAATCCAGTAAGAATAGTCTGAGTTGATCATTTGCGGCTGAAGGATATTATTTTACATTTAGATGAATTTAGAGTCATTAGCCAAAGGTCACACCAGTTAGCGATTTGGTTAAAAATATTTTGGAGGATCTGGTGGTCATCAAAGCAGTTAATGGAACGATAGATAATGCAGTCGTCAGAGAATATGTGCATTCATGGTGATAAGCCATTGGGTATATCATTAATGTAGATTAGAAAGAAAAGGGACCAAGAACGCTTCCTTGTGGCACACCGGAAGAAACATCAGAAAGGGGCGAGCAGAAGCTGTTAGCGAAAGTGAACTGCTGCCTGTTTGAAAGAAAATTTCGAAGCCAGGATAAAGTTAGTGAGTAAAGTTTTGATGATGATAGTTTCAAAAACAGTTGACAATGAGCTACACGTTGAAAGGCCAGAGAAAAATCTAGAAAGACGCAGTCAGTTTGAAGGTTTGAGTCCATGTTAAAATTTACATCTGTCGTATATTCAGGCAACTGCGTGTCGCACGACAAACCTCTCCTGAAACCATGATGATTATGAAAAAAGAAGTTGTTCGATTCTAGGTGATGATAAACATGAGATGCAATAATATGTTCCATCATTTTACGACATACGCACGTCAGCGATATCGGTCGGTAGTTTTCAGCCGAGTTTTTGTTATTCTCTTTGAATATGGCTATGACTTTGCGATTTTACAATTTTCGGGAATCTGCGTGGTCATTAAAGGTTGATGGAAAATATGGAATAACATTTACTAGATACGGAATCTGTATTCTTTAGTAATTTAGAATTAATATTGTCAATACCTGTTGAAGACGAAACATTCAAGTTAGTAATGAGCTGAGAAATACCATCACTAGTAATGACGATAGATTCCACGTATCGGTAATCTATGTCTGTAACAATAGGCAAAAAAGTTATACATTCTTTCGTGAGAACGGATGAAAAGAAATTATTGAAACTTGTGCGCACTCACTCTTAGGAATAGGGGTGTAGTTTTCATTGTGTAACTGAATGTTATTAGTAGGACGTTCAAGAGACATAATTTGCCAGAACTTTCTAGGATGAGGCTTGAGTAATGAAGGAATGTCATGGGAATTTTTTTTTGGCTAAAAACAAAGCGGAGCAGTAGGAGTTTAGACAGTTGAGATACCCTTCCCAAGCTGACGTGGTGCCAGTTCGTTTTGAGGTACTGTATGAACGTTTCTTTTTGTTTCTGAGTAGTTAAAGGGACTTCGTGAACCACGGTTTCCTTTTCTCTTCTGTTGTGATTAGAGGAATGTGCTGGTCAACTAATATGCATAATTTATTTCTCAACATGACCCAGTTATCATGAATAGGCCTGGTGTGGAACGATGCTACAAATTGTTGAAAAAATTATTCTAGCTATTTGTTCATTACTTCATAATTGCCCTTGTTGTAGTCACGAATTGTCTTTCTTGAGACACCTGTAAATGGTAGTGGGATACTGATGGACACGTGGAGTAGTCTGTGGTCACTGAAACCATCTGAGCATGTTACTTGTTCTATTGTTTCCGGGGCGTTCGTTAGTACAAGATCTAAGACGTTAGAGCAACGGGTAGGTTGGTTAACGATCTAGAACAGAATATAGTCTAATGTCAGGCTGATGAATTCTGACGAAAAACTGCACGACGATGGCAAGTGTTACCAATTAATGAGGGGGAGATTAAAGTCACCAATAAGGTATGTGAATTCGGTTGGTCATAGCTGTGTGGCTTAGCGATGCTGCAGTGCAGTTCATCAATGAAGCAATGACTAGAATCGGGGGGGGAGGTAGCAAACGCCAATCAAAACCTTTGCAGAACGGCAGAGCCATACGGCCCAAACTATTTCCAAACTTGATGATGTGTTAATAAGGTATGACGTGATGGTCTTTTTAATAGCCAGAAAGACACCGCCACCTCTTCTATCTGTGCGATCACGTCGCTAAATATTGTACGTTGATACACTGGGAAGAATTTCGCTATCGGCAAAGTCGGGGAAAAGCCAGGTTTCGGCGAGAGCAAGAATACTGCAATCGCCGTCTTCAAGATAAGATGAGACGAGTTCGCGTTTCGACATGAGGCTCCTAATATTTCTGAATGATAATGTTAACGATGTAGCAATGGGGTGAGTTTGCAGCTATTCACTTGTATCATGCTCTAGCTATCTGTGGATTTCCATTACAGAACCCTTTGTGGCTTTTTAAGCGTAAGTTTTGTCAGCAATGCGCACGCGGTCAACGGATAGTTTAAATGGTTTATGTAGCGTCTTTGCTTGCTCGATAAATTGTTTTCTGGCTTGTCGTGTAGGAAAAGAAAAGTCCTGACGAACATAGAAACCAGAACCTTTTAGTTTGTGTGCAGAAGCCAAGATGCGTCATTTATCTTTAAAATATGTCAGCTTTGCAATGATATGTCTGCACTTCTCATCTGCGAACTTACCTAGTCTATGCACTCTGTCAAACTGTGTGGATGTTACAGTGATACCAAGTTCCCTGAGCAGAACGAAATAATTTTCCCCTCCGATGCTGCCCAGTCTTCTCGAGCATTACCTTCTATACCAAAGAACAACAAGTTTGAGCGTCTTATTCTATTTTCGGTATCATCGTACCGTGAAGAAATTTTCTCGATCTGCTCAGAAAAGTTAAGCAGAGAATCGAAGACCGAGTCCTGGCCACCTGGGCATTCTAGCGAAGGCCTCGATTCCATTGCAGAAATCTTTGCACTAAGTAGCCTGATCTCACCATCCGCGGCAGAGTGATTGTACTGGGCTGATTTTATATCCGCCCGCAATGTCGCATTTCCTTCTTGAAGTCGACGCACTGTTTCTGAGGCAGCCGCAGGGTCGTTTTTGACGCAGTTCAATTCCGAAACTAAAGAAGCCTGCCCTACCTCAAGCTTGCGCATTTTTTCTGGTGTAGCTACATAAGCTGCCTCTAGCCTGCGTATTGTTTCCAATATAACGACAAAGGAATCGGCCTCCCTCTTGGACATTGGGCCCGGGTTTGACTCAATATCACCAGAAAGTACAAGCAAAAGTGCAGATAAAGCGGAAAAAACATCCCCCCCAAAACGCTAGCAATTCGTTTAAGTACATCAACCAAATCTGTCGGGCACAACACCTCAAGTAAGCAGTAGATGCTGGTCTTCGAAGACGCAGCTCCATTCAAGTAACTAACCTGCAAATGCAGCGGACGTGAGTTGGCCGTCCTTGCAAAGGTGTCGTGCCCGACTAGCATAGTCGATGGTCGGCATTTATATCCTGTTCCGGCACCGGCGTGCTCAGGGGTGAGTGAAGTGGCTGAAGATTCGTGTTGCCAGGCGACTGTGCTGAACGTGTCCAGAGCTGGCACTGGGTATGCAAACATCGGCCAAACGGGTGGCTGATCGTCGGCCTTCACCAGGCAGCAACCCCACACCTCGGAGCAGAAAAACCGCTTAGGGGTGATCTGCAAAAGCAGCGGACGTGAGTTGGCCATTCTTGCAAAGGTGTTGCGCCCTTGCAAAGGTGTTGTGGCAATTAACTTGATTCTGAATGACGGGGTCCTCTGGCGGCGGCGCTGAGCCTCTGCTCGGGCAACTCGTTTAGCAGGAGGGGCAGACGAAACATTTTGACCGGTTGCGTCGCTCAATGTTCAGAAAGAAAGAGTTAACACGGGAACACGTGGCTCACGCGGAGCGCATTCTCTAGCGGTGGCGCCGCAGGTGTAGCACATGCGCAGTAGGTCTGAGGAACACGCCAGCACTCTGTTTTCATATATGGTATCGTAGGACGCGCTCACCACATGTCTGGTCGTCGCCATGAGGCACGTCTCGTGCGGCGCTCCGCTTTCCTCCTTACCTTTTTGCCGTACTTTCCTCCTCCGGCGTCCTGGTCATGCTTCATCTGCACTCTCCTTCTCTGCTTTCTCACTCGCGCTCTCTTCGCTATCAGCGTCTTTCTTACCCCGCTGCGCTCTGCGTCCGCTCTTTCATCCTTCGTTGTGGTCGTTATCTCGGTTACGCCGAGGGACGCCAACGGTCAACGCAGGAACGGGAGCCCAAGAGCTGCACTCTAAGAGTTCAGGTGTGTTTATTCAAAGAGAGTTCGGTTTCTTCTTTTTTCGAGAGAAAGGATCCTTCCTGGGTAAAACCGTCAAAGTAAATTGTTCATTTTCTCGAACCACAACGAAACTTACACTGGAAGGCATTTTCAATTGATATCGAATATTTGTATTATTCCTGCCACATATAGACCTGCTAGTTTGTGTTGCAGAAAGCAGTGATTGCTTCGGAGTGGTCGCCATTCAGAATGCTTCTGGCGTACCTGTAGGAGGTTTCTTGGATTCGCTCTCCTTTTATTTGACCTATACTGACTTCCATTGGCATCAACGCATCTTGTTGCAGAAGCGAGGATGAGACAATGGTCTCACACGTGGCTCCGGTAGTCCGTGATCTGGTTTTACGCAGGCTATACAGCCTACTTTTAGGCACACGAGAGACTTTCAATGTGTCAATGTTTTTTTTTCTAGATTTCTCGGCGATTGTTTTGTAATTTTAGACAATACTTCTCTCCCTTTTCGGTGTGAAGTAGCTATTATTTTAGCCTTATTAAGCAGGTTTTTGTGCCTTTAGAACCAACTGTTTAACTGTCTGTAAATCACCCGATCAAGTTTATCTACCTTACGCTTTATATTTTAACCACCACGTATGCTGGAGTTATGAGGCAAGAGCTGATAAAGTGCTTCTTCACTATAATGAAACACATTAAAAACAGGACGATCGCAGCATTGCTAATTTGTGCTATACAAACGCTCTGAATGAGTTATGTAGCCATATGCTTGATGACATTGTCCTATTGAGCAACAATGGAGAGAAATTACAACAAATGATTGAGGACCTTCATCGAGAAAGTGCAAGAATTGGGTTAAAGATGAATATGCAGAAGACAAAGATAATGTTCAATAGCCTGGCAAGGGAACAAGAATTCAGGATCGCCCGTCAGCCTCTAGAATCTGTAAAGGAATATGTTTATGTAGGTCAATTACTCACAGGTGACCCTGATCATGAGAAAGAAATTTACAGAAGAATAAAATTGGGTTGGAGTGCATACGGCAGGCATTGCCAAATCCTGACTGGGAGCTTACCACTGTCGTTGAAAAGAAAAGTGTACAATCATTGCATTCTACCGGTGCTAACATACGGGGCAGAAACTTGGAGGTTAACAAAGAAGCTCGAGAACAAGTTAAGGACCGCACAAAGAGCAATGGAACGAAAAATCTTAGGAGTAACGTTAAGAGACAGGAAGAGAGCGGTCTGGATCAGAGAACAAACGGGGGTAGACGATATTCTAGTTGACATTAAGCGGAAGAAATGGAGCTGGGCAGGCCATGTAATACGTAGGATGGATAACCGGTGGACCATTAGGGTTACAGAATGGATACCAAGAGAAGGGAAGCGCAGTCGAGGACGGCAGAAAGTCAGGTGGGATGATGAGGTTAGGAAATTCGCAGGCGCAAGTTGGAATACGCTAGCACAAGACAGGGGTAATTGGAGATCGCAGGGAGAGGCCTTCGTCCTGCAGTGGACATAAATATAGGCTGATGATGATGATGATGATGATGATGATGCTTGATGGTTCCTTTTCGAAGCAGACAGCGTTCAGGCAAGTAGGTTTTGCAGAACATGTACTCGTGTCCGTAGCCAAAGGAATGCTGAGACTAATCAAGAACAGCTGCGCTGGTAGATAACCTTTTAACAGAAAGGCCGGAGTAAGTTATTTTGCCTTATATTATTCGGCTGTCACACAACCTGAAATAGGTCGGGAACGAGCTGGCGCAGATGTGTGGTTTTCGGCGCCCATGAAACGTTCATGCCTGTGCAATATGGTAGATCCCTACAAATTTAGGCTCACAGAGAGAGAAAGAGAAAAATCATACGGGAAAGGCAGGCCGGTAAAACAGGCTGAGCCCGGTTGGCTACCCTGCACTGGAGAAGGCGAAAAAGGCTTGAAAGAGGAGAAGGAAGAGACAAGTTCACACGCTGCACATTTACACCGTCAAGCGTTCATCGTTGAGTTTTGTCACAGGCGGTCATACAGGCCACTGCACCTCAAAAAAACCCAGCAGCGCCTTTGTAGCGCTGTACATAGCCGACGCACGAGGCCACGGGCCCGACATCTTCCCCTCCGTAAAAGGACTGTTGTCCAAGTGCCCCAAAGCCCTCCGAAAGGCAACCCTCTCATTTTTGTATCTGAGGCGTCACATAAGAGATGTCTGATGGTTTCCTCAACATCACATGTGCTGCAGTTGGCACTGTCTGCCATTCCAATTAGGAATAAATAGGAGTTCATAAAAGAAACACGTAATCGCAGGCGGCACAGTAATGTGCCTTCTCGTCTGTTAATACCCCGTAAAAGTTGCCATTGCATCTTTGGATCCATGGCATAATAGGCGCCAGTTGGTAAACTCTGGTTTATTCAGTGACGTACCCACTATTTCTCGAGTGGGGGGTGGGCAAACCGCAAACCCCCTTCTCCTCTCTCTCTCTCTCTCTCTCTCTATATATATATATATATATATATATATATATATATATTATAATTGTACATTACTATTATAGTATGTGATAGAGCCCGGAAAAGGCGTCTGTTAGTTATTTTTATATGGCCTATTTATCAATCACACATGGGGAACCATGAGGGCCTGAGAAATTATTTTATTTTGCATTTATTTCTTGGAACTATACAAAATTTCACGATGATGCAGGCACTAAGGCAATGAGTGCCTCAAAGAGGTCCCTGATCCCGCACTGTACAGCAGTACGACGCGCAATAATAAAAAAGCACATTTGCTACAAACAATTTTAATAATTGCACAAAGAATTCTAGTTGGCGTTGAAGTCCACAGCCCGAATGTATCTCTAGTTAAAGTAATAGTATTGTGGAGGTCATACGCATCAAAATGCAATACACATAAATTACTTGCAATATTCACAAGAAAACAAAGAAAGCAGATGTGTGCGACCTTGGAGAATTACTACCCCATTTCTAGCGAAGCTGTTTCTTTCGAGCAGTTGCAATAAAAGCTTCAGTTTCCTGTAATTATATCGCATGCTTGAAAACGTTGCCCGTATATGACTGTTTCGTTTGAAATCATGCCCACGTGTAATGTTTTGGAGCTCTTCGTGTTGGGATAAAATTTTAAAAAGCCAGTAATTCATCAACACACATGTTACTTCGCCCGAACATTTGCCATAGTGTGCCAGGGTAGCAGTCTCAATTCTGCCCCGCTCGTTAGACACGCTCATAACGCGTTAGAGCACTTGCATAGGGAATTTATTGATTACCTATCTATTTTAAGCTTCACCTACACATCACCGATTACCTGGTCCTTACAGTTACCAAACATAAAAATGCGGCCTTTTTTAGTTCAGTGAGAACACCAGGCGAGCCTAATATGTCACGCAAGAAAAGGAAGAGTGTCCAAAAATATTGGTAACGCTTCTAAATGAGCCACTAACGTTAGAAATTCGCGACACATTGCATTTAAAATGCTGCTTATTCCTTCAAAGTGTAAAATTTCTGAAACGCAGAGTTGTCTTTGGACATTGGGAAACCTGGGTAAAGATTTGCCGTGGTTCAACGCGGTTAAACCAAGTTAAACCACACTGCTCCGCGCGGTCAACAACTACAGCATCTGCAATAGGTGACCCGTAAAATGAGAAATCGCAGGGAATTGTGGGGCGCGCCGTCTGCTAGCAGCTACCGGTTCGACGGACGACGCGGCGGCATCGGCGGTAGAGCACTGCACGGGCTCGGGCTTACCCGAAAGCCCGAGCCCGGCCCGGCCCGTGGGCCGGGCCGAGCCGGGTAGAACAATTTTTTCACGAGCTCGGGCCGGGCTCGGGCTTTCTGGTTGTGTGCATGTAACGTGCAGCGAGTTATTCTCGGGCCTCTCAACTCTGAAAAACATTATTTTTCGGTCTCGGGCCGGGTTCGCGCCGGTTTCGAGTCGGGCTCGGGCCGGGCTCGGGCCTAAGCTAAAGGAGTGGCGGGCCGGGCCGGGCGGGTAACGTAGATTATTTCCGGGCCCGGGCCGGGCCCGGGTCTCGCCATAAAAGTTTTGATCGGGCTCGGGCGGGCCGCCCAACGTAAAAACGGGCCCGGGCCGGGCCCGGGCTGAAAAAATCGGCCCGTGCAGTGCTCTAATCGGCGGCATGCCCAGCGCACGTGTTTTTCAACGCGGTTTCCGCTGTCAGTCGAGCGAAGCTTTCCGTCCGCTTTGTCGACCAGCAATGGCGTACCATTCGTGCAGCTGATTTCTAGGTTTCAGTTCACTCTGGGAGCGACGATGACAAGCCAATAAAGGCAAGGATACGCTTTTATTTATAAACGAACTCTGGTTTTCGTTTCGGCAGCTTTTCTTGTTTCTGCCAGGTTTAGCTGTACGACATTTGCCGCTGCTTGGACGCACCGTCACTGAGTGCTCTGCCTATGGGCCACTCATTTTATCAAGTGTATAGAAGCATTACTTAGAAAATCGGGTGCTGAGGCGATGGCTATAGTAGCCTGGTAAATACTGCCCTAGCATCGTCGCTGCAACCGGTATCGTCAGTGACGGCGCAGCAAGCGTAATTAGAAAATGAAGTGCTGAAAATGTTTGATAACTGCCGGCATTTCTTGGTAAAAACTCGAGGGTCAATTGAAGTGGTACGTGGTTAGAAGTTCTCGTTTTTTTTTGTCAACAAGATGGGGAAGTGGCCGTATCGCCGACATATTACGGCTGCGCATTATCTCTATCTGTATTCAAGGAACTAAGGTGGGCTAGTTGGTTATGAGTATTATGTATGTATCTTGCTGTGTCCCGTATAAATTTGCGCTGTAAAATCATGTTTCATACTACCTCTATATGTGCATGCGTGTACTAAAATAGTTATTATTGCTTGAGTCAATGTTAGAGAATTTGGGATCGAATCCCGGCCACGGCGGCCGCATTTCGATGGCGGCGAAATGCGAAAACACCCGTGTACTTAGATTTAGGGGCACGTTAAAGAACCTCAGGTGGCCAAATTTTCCCTACTACGGCATGCCTCATAAATCAGATCATGGTTTTGCCACGTAAAACCTCATAATTATTTTTTTTAATGTTAGAGAAATAAATATCTTGGGGAGTCGTTCCGTGTTGGCCCTATACACAGCTCATCGCCGCCTGATAAGTGCCACTGTACGTTCATTTTCTTGTTGTTCACTGATGGTTCAGTTTTGGAAGTGGCAGCCATGCCTCTGATGCTTGTGCACAGCTGACTCAGCAACGGACGTTGCAAGGCCATAGTTAGATGAGTTTACCTTTAGCAGTTGAATTTGAGCAGCCAACGCCTGAACTGCCGATCATTGTTTTGCTAGGCGCCTGCAACCGGGTAATCTTGGTGCGTGACAAAGCCGGACTGCAAGCGCATCAATAGGCTTCAGCGGCGAAGCGGTGGCGGCGGCTGCGCTTCCTCGAACCGGAAAAAACGAGCAGACGGCGCATCCCAGAATACCTCGCTCTTTTACGGGTCACCTATTGCACCACAATACAACACACAGACGCTGCTCGGTGCGGCAACAGCAGCGAGCGAATTGACCGTCATGCTGCGTCTCGCTTCAACGCGAACTAAGCGTCGAAAGCACAGCGCATACGAAGCTACGAGCACTCGGCGCACTTTGTCCACATCGCAGATTGCTTTCAAGATATGGGCGCCCACGCGGCGTACGCAGAATCCGCCGGTAGTGGTAGTCCCAGTTTGACCTTTGCTGAGCTTGAAGGTCAGATTTGCGGAACCAGGCGTTTTCTGGGTTTGTACCTGGAGTAGTAGAGCTATCGCTCCAATAACAGTAGTGTGATATTTTCAAATGGTTGCTTGCGATGTTTCAAAACTGTGTTTGATAAACAGGCATTTACACTCGTACATAAACTTGGCGTGTTGTTCCCCTTAAGTTGCAGGAAAAGGCGCATTTAACCTACTCATTTGAAACATCCCCTATACATTACCCATACCATGCCCCAAGCTTTCCCCAAATATAAACAAGATACCTTGTTTAGCTCACCGAGGACACCGGAGAAACAATTTAGGAATCTCATATGATGCACAAGAAGCACATGGAAAATAAGGATTTAGTAATTATCTGCAGTAATTCCATTTAAAGCAGGAACGTGAATGTTTAGCAACGCATCTCACTCAAAATTCAACATATTCTGACAAAATTTCAAGTTCTTATAACGTGCAGTTGTTTTATGAGTCTGGAAAAAATTTACATTTGCGGCAGTATGGTACCCTGGAATGCTTGAATAAGTAACTTTCTACAAACTCTGTAATGAACATACACAGAATAAACATTTATCGCTCTTCACTCAGAACATTGCTTCATACTACGTAGAAATATAAGCGAAGTTCCTCGCATAGTTCGCCGAGGATACCGGAAAATACACCTAAATGCCGTGTTTAAGGCATAAAAAGTGCGAGATTGTTTAAGAAAACGAGCACTCGCCAACCGAAAAACAAAAAGAAAAACGGGAATATTTTTGGCGTTTTTGCACTCAATACGGGTGCCTTGTTCCCAATGAACGAGGTACATGACGGTCTTTATTATATACACTCCGAATGACGTAATGCGGTTGCGTATAGCTCAGGCGCAGTCGCCGTGTCCAGTCGATCGTGTGTGCCGTAGATTATATGCAAAATGATTCAAGGAACAAGCGGGATGATAATTTCTTCTCCTTTTCGATGACGAAAGTCGATTTCCAATCAATACCGCGTCCTCCTTTTTCGTGATGCTCTGGCAGTGCGTTTGACACAGTGTGCCACTTGGTTACATCATTGCGGCACTGTTGTAGCCTTCCTTTTAAGTTCCCAGTTTCGCCTCTATATTTTGCATTCCGCTTTTATGCTCCACTGCTGTCGCACGAAAACTTGAGCTGAAGACTTCCTCGACAATGGCTATCCCGACCAGCCTATAACGACGGAAAAAAGGCGTGCTGCTAACCCTCCTGCCGAGCAAGGACAACAAGGCACTACCTTAGGCACGAGGGGTGAGCGAGTAATTTCAAGGATTTTCAAAGGGTACGAAGTGCGAATGTGCCACATCTCTACAAGCCAATAACGCAGCAATTCGTCAGAGTCAAAGACCATCTCAAAAAAGAAAATACCCTGGCATCGTTCTACAAGAATTCGTGCCAAGACTGCCAGGCGTGCTATAAGGCGGAACTGGGTACTTAAAAACAAGCCTACAACAGCCCCGAAATGATGTAACCAAAGGGTACACGGTGTCAAGCGCACTGGCGGAGCATCACGAAAAAACACAGTATTGATTGGGAATCGGCTTCCGTCACCGTCACCGAATTAAATTTTGCTTCAGCTGTGTTTTGTTGCCAAGTGTTGGCTTTCAAAAGTAGGGGGGGGGAGCAAATTGGGCAGAGGGGGCACTTGCCCCCCCCCCCCGACATTTGACAGTGGGGGGGGGGGCATGTGCCCCCTCTGCCCCCCCCCCCCCGGTAGATACGCCTATGGGTGTATGCCATTTTCTTTGAGTTATAATATAGGCAGGACTGCCGCGCTGCATCTGTTCTTGACAAAGGTATTGAGCATCTTGCACATTCTTCATGTGCCTTACCGGCAGCTTTGTCGGCACATTCATAGCCAGTGATGCTACAGTTCCCTGGTAGCCACTGAAATACAATGTCGTGGCCTCTGTCCACCGCTTGATGCTAGCGTAATGGTATCTCTGCTACCAATTGTTCATGTGGGCTGAGGCGCAGAGCTGATAAAAGTGAATGTAGGGCTGCCTTTTAGCCACAGAGTATAGCCCATTGGTTTGGTGATTGTTTGTACACATAAACCAGTGCGCTACGGAGGGTGGCATGTTCAGACCCTGTCGATGTTGTGACGCAGCTGATCTTGAACGTCTTGCAGAATGATGCCGATGGAATAATTACAGCACCAGTAGAGCTGGTCAGAGTTAGAGCCATCTGTATAAATGTGAATTCGATCAGAGTAGTACTCATGCAGCAGATGTAGAGTGGCTTGATTTAGGGCACAAGTAGGCAAGTCAGACTTCATTGTAACTCCTGGAATGGAGAGCCGCACTTGTGGCTGCCGGAGACACCACTAAGGACAAGGTGGTCTTGCTGCAGGCGTGAAGTGTGATGGAAGAGACGATCGATAGGAGGTGACAATGCCCGAAAAAGTTGCTACGGAGGGCGGCATGTTCAGACCCTGTCGATGTTGTGACGCAGCTGATCTTGAACGTCTTGCAGAATGATGCCGATGGAATAATTACAGCACCAGTAGAGCTGGTCAGAGTTAGAGCCATCTGTATAAATGTGAATTCGATCAGAGTAGTAATCATGCAGCAGATGTAGAGTGGCTTGATTTAGGGCACAAGTAGGCAAGTCAGACTTCATTGTAACTCCTGGAATGGAGAGCCGCACTTGTGGCTGCCGGAGACACCACAAAGGACAAGGTGGTCTTGCTGCAGGCGTGAAGTGTGATGGAAGAGACGATCGATAGGAGGTGACAATGCCCGAAAAAGTTGCTACGGAGGGCGGCATGTTCAGACCCTGTCGATGTTGTGACGCAGCTGATCTTGAACGTCTTGCAGAATGATGCCGATGGAATAATTACAGCACCAGTAGAGCTGGTCAGAGTTAGAGCCATCTGTATAAATGTGAATTAGATCAGAGTAGTAATCATGCAGCAGATGTAGAGTGGCTTGATTTAGGGCACAAGTAGGCAAGTCAGACTACATTGTAACTCCTGGAATGGAGAGCCGCACTTGTGGCTGCCGGAGACACCACAAAGGACAAGGTGGTCTTGCTGCAGGCGTGAAGTGTGATGGAAGAGACGATGGATAGGAGGTGACAATGCCCGAAAAAGTTGCATCTGGTCTACTTTCTGAGAGAGAAGCAAGGCGTTTAGACTGTAGTTGGGAAAGATGTCGAAGATGATTTCAAAGGGTGTGTGTGGCAACATACGTTCTGATGGGATATTCCCTGGTGATGGCAATTGTTGCTGCTGTTGAAGCGCATCGCGGTAGGCCAAGACAAGTTCTAAGTGCTTGAGCTTACATGCTCTCAAGCACTCTGATGTTTGTGCTCCGGGCGCTTGAGAACACCGGAGTGCTGTAACGCAAGAAACCCGTGAAGAGCGTTTTGTATAGTTGCAGCATAGAACGCGCCGACGGTCCCTATGCTTTTCCGGTGATGGCTTTGAAAAGGTGACTGATCGAGAGGAGTATCTTCCTCATGTAGGATACATGGGGGCTCTAGGAGAGGTCGCGGTCGACAATGATCCCTAAAAATCGAGGGGTTCTTTTGTACGAAATAGGCTGGCCATTAGTAGCCACTGAGTATTGATCCATCGATTTTCTCGTGAAGCCAACTAATGCGCATTTTTATGTTGGAACGCTGAGGCTTTGTAACTGAAGATAAGTAGACGTCATCGTCTACTTATGCCTGGCCGTCCAGAGTGCCCGCGATTGGGACGTCAAGCTCGGCTAGGCGGTCCCTGCGTGGTACTAGCCGGGTGACACGGGGTCTCCTCTGCGTCTTCTCTGGACCTAAATAAAGTTATTTCACTCACTCACTCACGTCATCGTTGCAGCCTTTTGTAAACTTGCGCGAACTTGCGGGCGAATTACTCCGGAAACCCAGATACAGATGTCATCTGCGTAAATTGACAGAATGACAGACTGTGGCAGGGATTCTGCCAGCCTAACCAGAGCCAGTTTGAACAAAACTGGGCTTAAAACATCTCCTTGTGGAACCCCACGGCTGATGAAGTGGTAGGTAGTTTGACCATCCCCGGTGAATACAAAGAAGTTCCTTTGGGTCAGGTAGCTCCGAATCCACCGAAAAGTGCGGCCTCCGATTTCAGCAGCGACGAGCGCGTCAAGAATTGCTTCATGGGAGACTATCATAGGCGCCCCTCAAGTCTAAACATAACGCTACAGAGAAGCGTTTGGGTGATTTCTGTTGTTGAATCAAATACACAAGATCAATGACGTTGTCGACCAAAGAATGACGACGTCGAAAACCTGTGATCGCGTCTGGATAACATTGCAATGTTAAGAAACCACTCGAGGCGCGTGAGCATCATTTCTATCAACTTGCCAACACGGGATGCACTACAAGACAAAGATTAAGAGGTCCAATTCAAACAGGCTGTTATCCTTTAGATGTCATTCTCTTTTGGGAAAGGTTATGTTGGTCAAACATGGCGGTGCTATAATGAACGTCTGAACACGAACAGCAATGATGTCCAAAGAAAGAACGACGGTCATCTTGCCATTCTCTGCAGGGGTTGCTGCAAGCCGAATTCAATCGCATGTTCAATAGTAGGCCGGAGCTGAGACAAATGCACTAGGGTAATTATCGAAGTCATGGCGATGATGAAAGGTGGCGATTGTGTAAGCGTGCCTTCCCTCTTTGCTATCCAACAATGAAATTGCTTAACTGAAAAAAAGTGCGCTTACCATACCATGTCTTCTATAATAGCGCATGTTCTGTTTCGAAATAAATAAGTTGTAAGTAGCGCATCGCGTGTCCTGTATTTCCCCTTTTGTGCCCGTGTCTTCTAGCCCAACAATGCTTTCGCAATGTATCTCTCTCAATTCGCCACCTTGAGCCTCAAAGCATTGATCTAAATTTATTGAATTTATGTAGCTTTTTTGTCGCACCCAGTGTATCGTGATTATATGGAGGAAAAAGATTTGTAAACGTTACTTTGTTTACAACTTTTCTTGCAGCAGTAGTTCTCGAAGCTTGAAACTGGCTTTACTACGGCCCTCCATCCGGATGTACCACTTCTCCGTAGATGTCCTGCCGTCACCAGGCCACGTCCTCCTCAACCTTAGCTACCCCCTCACTATGAGACGAAGAAAACATTTCCCCACCCCCAGTTGACAAAAATATGCGCCTCAAGCTGTGATTACTTGGAAGCTGCACGGACGAGCCCATCAGCACTCGTACACCATGCCCTCGGGATAATTGGTAATTTTAGCGGGGCTTCGTGCGCAGGCGCAGTCTGAAAATGGTGGGAACACTAAATCTATCCTGGATGTCACAGCGAGGTGATACTAATCATCTCAAAAAATCGGACATTGACTAGACGGGGACGCTCACACTAGTAATTGAGTCAGAACACGAGTAAATTCTGAAGTCTGCTGAGTATGGTGACAATGCCCACCACATTTACAGGTACTGCAAAGATGAAATCATTGCTGGATGGAATAGAGGCAATGCCGGTAGGGCAGTTATTGTTTGAGAGAGTGGATGACACTGCCCAATTCCAATCGTATTTATAGTTTTACAGTCACGGTACTGTCAAGGTAGGTAGGAGGAAGCTTCAGCTAGTTTATATGACAGTGGGAAAAAATGTGCGGACCAGTGAACAAATGACAGGACGAGCACTGACTTCAGACTAAACTTTAATGCACACAAGAATAAAATGGAAAACAAGAGCTAACATCATTCATGCACGTGCACACACGCAGACGATATGAACCAAGGGGTGTACGACACCATATCTTTTCAGCAGATGCAAAGCAGAACAGAGTCAATCACTGTTGGCCGACGCACGTTCCCCCATTTATTTGATTGAAGAAAGCTTTCTCCATATCTGTTGATAGTACATCAGCATGCCTATGGACGTCTGAGATGTCTGATAAAAACTGGTCCACACCCACATTCACGGCAGCATAACGCAGGCATTTCCCTTCAGCGAACCGAATGCTCACGTGCCGGCCCATTTGCCTCATTGCCTTCCATAGGCGAAAAGTATGTCACAGACCCATCCACATAAACAGGGAACAAATTGCATTTCCTGTTTAGTAGTGCACTGTTTAATAGTGAACTGCAATTGCTGCGTACTGCTTATGCTTTTTTGCAAGGCTGGACATACAGCATTGCGCTCATTATGGATTGAAAAAACGCACATCCCCATTGCGTCGGGCGACTGCATTTTTTAAGCTACCCGTCACCCCAATAACATAAAGAATCACTGCGAATGGCCCTTTTTTCGACCATATTGTCCTTTGGTACCTGCTCGCTAACCGCCTTGACCGCCTTCCGACCCTTCTCGGCAGCGGAAGCAATTACTGAATCAGGGTTGCCTGCGTACGTACGTTCGGTTGACAGCGCAAGGGCACCAGAGGGGACAGAAGTAAGGACACCCTCTGGTGTCCTTGCCCTGTTAACCGAACTTTAAAGCATGTTTAACCAACAAGCCTAATCTTACACCCTTCTGTCTACGTAGTTTTTCAACCTGGACCTGACAGCTATTCGGGGTTAAGTGTACAAAGTTTTTTTTTTCTTTTTTCACAGCTGAGTGAACGCATGAAAAAGAACGCCATTTTTACGAATTTCAAGTGAACAGATTTGAATTTAAGAGGGTTCGGGCATACTGGTCCAAATACATCTACCAGATGTGAGTGTCACCGAACAATCAGTTGAAGATGAAAATATTTAACCATGCTGCCTTTGGAGGTATCGAAACGCAAGTTCAGTCTCAGAGCGTGCTCCCTGAATAGCTTGACAACATTCACAACGTTGCGGTTCAAATTGCCGCAATTATCTAAAGCTACGTAGTCATCTCTATGTTCAGCGCTCGTCCTCTCTTTTATTCACTTGTGTCCACGTTTTTTCGCGTGTGCAGCTACGTCATTTTGTCATGGGGGCTGGCGTGCATAGACAAGCCGCCAAGCCACGGTCTTAGAAGGTAAAATTGGTGGCTCTTACAACTATAAATCTGACTGGAGCTCGTCTACGCATATAACGGTAATGTAACGCTTTCGCCTACGTAATGTGCCGTCATCGTACGTTCTAGATTGTCATTCACGCACGCACTGCCCATGAGTGATAGCGCGCCATCACACCATCACTTATTCTGGTTGTTAAAAATGATAAAGTTTCCACAGTGTTTGGTTTTGACTAGGCGTCCTAAATATATGCTCAGGCTTTTGCTTTGCCATTTCGGGTCACACTGCACTGTATTTAGCTGTTTGCACATATTCATACAGTATGGATCTTGTTTTGAAAAACACTTTTTAGACTGCGCCTTGTGTTGATTATTATTGTCCAGTCTTTGTGAGCTATTGTCAAGTACTTTGAAGTACCAACAAGCGCAACTTTCAATCCTTCGTCAACCTTATATTTACCGCTGACAATAAGTTAGGGAAAGTATGCATTGACGGGCAGAGAAATAAACACCGGTTGAAGTGTAAAAAAGTTCAGAACAGTTGACATTTGGTGTGTAAAGTATACCAACTAGTTCACAGTAGTCGTGAGGACGCAGTTTAAAAAAATGCCACAGTTTCGCCCTAAGGGCGAAGCAATGAATGCGATAGCAACACAGCAATGTCATACGAAGTAAGGTGAGCGGCTTTGGTAGCATTATGAATTGTAGTAAACATGAGCTGATTAAGTAAGCAGGTGTGCTGCGGCGTAAGTAGACCCACATGAAGAGAGACTCGATGACCACGAGAAGGCACGTGTGAAACGGTGGTGTTGATGAGAAGCGCTTCCCGTGGGCTGCAGCGCGTGCGAAGGGACACACCTGTAGCGCTGCACTGCCGATCCGGGCAGCATTACATGTGTAGCGTGCGTTGGAAAATGTGGCCCGACTATTACTAACTGAATGAACAAGCGTGGTGTGAGCGCGCACAAACAAACATGAATAGATCACACTGAATGACTGCAGACAACGACTGTCAAAACGCTGGCAGCAAGCCCATACGCTGCAGCGGGCGAAGGTACGTGCGGTCTATCGCGTCAACAGAAACTGAGCGGCGAATGCACAGTGCATAAAGGTCAGAGCCGTGTGGAGACAAGAGAGGGTGCTGGCGAGCGACGAGCGCGGTTGTTGGCAGAGTAGAAGTGCGCCCCTCCCCCCCCCCCCCCCCGCTCCCTCCGGCGCTGGCTTCCCGCTTCCTTGCTTGCGCGTGGGAGATTGAGTGCGTTTGCTCTCCGTGATAGCGCGCGTCCCCGCACGCTTCCGCTCGGGCATACGGCGCGCGGCGAAGATTTTATCTATACGGAACCTCACGGCGACGGCGAGGGCAGAAATCCGGTTGAAGTGTCCATATAATTGCTATCGCAATAAAAGTACACAAGAGATAAAAAAGGTTTGCAGCAGAAATCACTGACATTGCTAGATAAAAGGCAACCCACCTAAACAACCCGCCAGCAGTGTGTTCTTTCCTTCTGCTCATGTAGTACCCCTTACAAAAATTTTTGTTGAGAATTCATTGAAATATCATTGGTCAATGTTGAGTATCGTATTGAGCATTCATTGGGAGTTTGTTGGGATATCATTGAGCAAGGTGTTGAGCGCTCTTGAATATTGGCCACTGAAATTTTATTGAAACACAATTGGGCAAGTCAATGTTGAATAGTTGTTGAGTTAGTGTTGAAAGCACATTGTGCTTAGACATATCATTGTGTAATTTCTGTTAAATTTCTGTTGGGTTTCCATTGATGCAGTCTTGAAATGCTGTTGTGATTGTTCTGTTGACCATTTGTTGAGTGATTATTGACACAGCATTGAAAAGTACATTGTGCGCCTGTTGAGATGGCATTGATATTTCGAAAATTGCCACTGAAATATCATTGATATTTTGTTGGGCTTGTGGCATTTTAGTACACTTAATTTTGAAATTGCTTTGCTATTTGCACTTGCATGCCCCGGTGCCCCTTCACATAACTTTCCCTAATCCGAACGGAAGCAAAGGAGCGACTGACATATTTCATGTACCCTAATATGTAATATAGCATGCACATGACACATTATTTATTACAGTATATAAGGCACAACTGTATGAAACCTGAAGACATACGCTAGTGCCTACAGTGCTATTAAGTGTAAGGGAGCAGAACTATAGCACTTATGCTGAAAAAAATGTAGCAAGAGCGTACACATGCCTAGTTAAACTCGCAACAATTTTTTCTGGAAGATATACATCATCACCTGCACTTACAGCATAAAAAAAGCTTCCTGTGCCTGTACAGCACAGCACAAAGCAGGGTCATGAGAACTGAAAAGTAGAACTTAGTGGGTTTAAAACTACGATGATGATGGATGAAATTGATAAATTTTACAAAGTTATCACTCTTATTGGCTACCTAAGGGACTCGTTGAACTTGACCTACAAAGATGTACAGCAATGTTAAAAACAAACGGAAGATGGAAACCTATAGCGTTCTTGCAGGAATAAACAATGCAAATAGCCTTATGTGTCACAATTTTACGAGCACTTTGGCAATTTGGTGTATGTACAGACTTGACAAACAGCAGCTCAAACAGAGATGCGAACGCTGAATTAAGAATACACACGAATGCTCACGCAACTTGAAGTTTATTACAGCAGAATTATATTTCACAATTACAGCAGAAAAAAAATATTTTGTAAAAACAACAGTCAAGTGACTCAAAGGCAGACCTTAAGCATACCCTTGTAACTAACTTTGAACACATGAACTCTTGGCTTGCATGCATAAATACAAAAATGAAGACCACTGGATACCTTACAGTAAAATGCTTCACACACCAAGTAAACACAGAAGGGTTTATGGCTGCCTGTAAGTAGGCAAAATAACAAGTAAACTGGAAACAAACGACTTCATGTATATATATATATATATACAAAACAACTGAATCGTGTTTTTTAGAGGTAAACTTCTAAAACATTTGTGCTGTAAAAGCAGCTTACCTCCCTGGCATAAGTCAAGAACTGCACAGTATTTCAAGACAATAGAGGCTTGGGCTAGTCGGTGCATACTCGAGAGGGAAACAGTGCAAAAAAACACAAGACAAGAAGGAACAAGAAGCGCTGGTGTGTGTCTCCCTTCTTGTCGAGTTTTTTCGCGCTGTTTCCCTCTCGAGTGTGAACAGTATTTAATTTCTTGTGTTACTTTTGGGTGCGGAAGAGTTTCCTGGTGGCATTTTCTAATTTAGTGAGCTCATCAGTGAATTTTTTTCTGGACTTGAACAAAGCTAATGAAATCATTTCTTTGGGCCTTTTTCACCCTACACAGCAACTGACTGGTACCTCGGTCAATAAAAAGCTAATGCAAGGCTAATACTTTCAATGATATAATGAAGTGACATAAAATACACAGACAACTGGAGTGACACACAGCTAACACAATTCCAAACAGTGAAATAAATGGTCACTTGCATCATCAAAGAGCCTAGAACGACTCAATATATAGCATGAGAAAAGGTTTCAATAACTGTACAGCCAGATTGGAGAGCTAGTAAAAAACGCAAATAAATGCACATACAAAACACCATTTACCACACTTGCGCACATAAATATATATAATTCCACCAGCATTTCGCTGCATAAAATATATAAAAGTTGCGACAAAGCAGTAACTGAAAGACGGAAGGAGCTGCACTACCCATGTTGAAAAAAAATATCGAAAGTGACATACATGCATATTTATTCTGACAGAAAACGTCTTTCCAAGCTATATATTACAAAAACTGTACAACAACGTTAAGAACAAACGAGATGAGAAGCTATACCATTCTTGCAGAAATGAATAGTGCAAATAACTTAATGTATCTCAATTTTACGGATACTTTGGTAATTTGGTGTGTGTACATACTTTACAAACAGCTCAAACAAAGATGAGAACGGTGAAATAAGGTAGGAACACACAATAATGCTGACTCAACTAGAAGTTTGTTCGTGACGACAAAGATATTAAGCACACTGACCAACTTGACAAAGAAATAGCCATGCATGCGTGGCAGACAGCCCGGTGCAACAAAAAAAGGAACGAAAGACGTGTTTTGTAGTATAAATATGCAGGTAAAAAAAAAAAACAGTGAAAGATGTCTTATAAGTGATACCACCAAACAAGGAGAGCTCTTTTAAAAATCCCAACTCTTTCCCATTAAGAGCAGCAGATAGTTTATGCATTTGTCTTCTTTGCAATCAATAAATAAGACTTCCATAATTTCTCTTGTGTTCTGGTCTTTGTGATGAAACAATTGTTCGTTCTACCCCTTACAGCAGAAAACACAATTTTGTTTAATCACAAAGGCCACGCATACATGGTTTCTTATCTTTGTCAAGTTCCAATGTGTTTACAACCTGTCTTCAAGAATAAACTTCTAGTTGAGTTGGCGCTTGTATGTGTTCCTACTTATTTGATTATCCTCGTCTGTGCTGCTGTTTCAAGTACGCATGTACCACTTGGTTAGGCTGATAAACATTCTCACAAAAAAAGGAACTACCTCCACTCACAAGGTAGCCAATTCTTTACAACTAAAAGGCAGAACACATCGAAAGTAAGCCTTCACAGCGTCCATGAAAGTAAGTCTTCACAGCGTCACAGCGTACACCACAGGGCAGAATAAAAAAAATAGTTAAAAATCCCACTTGACGCACAGTGGCAACAGAGATGCGAGCTTCCTGGTGAATCAGCCGCAGATCAATGGACGTCTCTCGCGAGAAACGACGCCAAGCTGTTCTTGACGAACGACACGTTAGCACCTTGGCATTTGGTGCATGTGTAACCTGTAGAGAAGGAAATGTAGACAGAATTAGATAATGCAAATTAAAAATCTGTCACACAATATACATAACCACGGCGAGCGCCGGCAAACACCATTTTCAACTGTACAAAGTTCGCAGCGGGTGCTCCTATGTAGGGCACATAGGCCTTCGCATCAATCAAAGGATTACTGAGCATAAAAATTTGTGAGTCGTCAAATACCGTTTATTTTTTTGTTACACAGTCATGATTGCAAGTGCACTAAATAATTTGCTGACAGTGTACATTTGCTCAGAAACAAGAACGGAGAAGCACGCCTTATGTTTGAAGTAAAACATGTGACAAATAACGGTAGCACGGCCGTAAAGCTGATTTCATTCTGATTATTATGCCTGAATAGTTACCTTTGGCAAGTGTCTGAACTTGTCTGTGCTAGACGCATTAGTCTTAAAGTAATTCATATTTAATTGTAGGAAGGAAAGTCTGGAAATTACACATTCTATTACGAGAAACACGCGAAATTAATTTTGACCACCTGGATTTCCATAGCTTCAACACAATGAACGGCATCCGATAATTTTTGAATTTCTCCTCTATCGGAATGTGGCAGCTACGGCCAGCCTGCTCACGTGCCCAGCTGCGCAACACCACAGCCACTGAGCTACCACGGCGGGTATTGACGGGTTGGCTTCTTCTTAGGCTAGTGAGGTAAACTTTGTGTCTTCCTCAGTTTTCCGCCCGTGTTCAACGTTTCGATTGATAGTCGACATTGGTGTTGACCTTTTCATTCCTACCTGCGCCCATGTTTGCACGCCTGCCTTCCCGTGCCATGAACTGCCTGGGTTATTTATCACTTTTAACCTGTACAGTAACATTGATAGGATATGATAGGATGCTTTTTTTCGTCTGTATCTTTGTTTTTTATATATTTTTTGTACCTTTTTTTACTTGTAATTACTGTTGCCCCCCTTACTCAATGCCCTTCAATGGGCTTGTAAGGTATTTTGAATAAATAAATGAATAAATAAATATGTACTTTTCCCTCTAGCGAACGTCACACTAGGAGACCTGCTGGGGGCCATGCCGTACGACAGTGACTTGGTCGTGATGGATATGAGCGGAAAAGATCTGTATAATATGTTCGAATACGGAGTTAGTGATTTTACGTGGTATCCTGACTTGAATGGAAAATTTCTGCAAGTATCAGGTATGTATGCCAGCGCGAAGACTTAGTCTAGTTCCGCCATTTCATTTTTCCGTTTTATTTTCTATCAAACTATTAGTAGCGCGTTAAGACAAAGTCTCGGTTCATGGATGCGCCGTCGTGGTACGCGGAAAACGTTTATACATTGCCATTTGATGTTTTTGAAATGTTATTACCTCTGTTGTATTTGCTTTGTTTACCTTTGTGCTCACCCTGCTTGGACCTGTACAAGGTTTGCAATATTGAATAAATAAATAAATAAATAAATAAATAAATAAATAAATAAATAAATAAATAAATAAATAAATAAATAAATAAAATGTGCGGCGATGTACTCGAACATCACAGATTTAAACTAACAATAATACACATCCTTGTACTACTATCATCATTTACAACTAAAACATGCCATTCAGGCCATGAACATAATAGGCAATGAACGCACTTTTTTTTTCACTTGCGACAGCCTTCTGTTTTATTATTTCATTCTAGGCTGGCGTTAAAAATCTCAAGTATAATGTGCTTACCTCATTAAAACTGTATTGATTCCTTCGTATTGGTCGTAAGTCGTAATTTGCCTAGTTTACCTCGCAGTCGTTGTTTTCGCCGCAAACTTCGATGAGCCCCTTTGGAGGCCAAAGGCTATACTCGAAGTGATCTAGTCTTCGGGGCTCACCCTGCCGTCAGTGTTTGCCGCTTCTCCTACGAGGAGGTGCCGGTCCTTGGCCACGAAGTTCGTTGTGACCGTGTGCACCCGGACCCCCAGCGAACGACAGCCATCGGAAGCTTTCTGACGTCCGCTTAAAAGTAGTCCATCCGCAGTTTCATTAGGAATTATGCGCATTACCGGTGTTTTGTCCACGATTGCTCTAGAATCCCTGAGCTCCACACGCCCTGACTCGACGTGGCAGTTCACTTTGGAGAAACCTCTAAAAGTTGCGTTCAGAGAACTTCGACAACGCTTGCAGTCACCGCCTATACTCGGTCGCTTTGACGACGACGGCAAAGTCTAATACCCAGTGATGCAGGTACTCTTGGATTTGGCGCGGTGTTGGAACAAAGCAGAATGGCCTCGAGTAAGTGATCGCCTACGCTAGCAGATCCTGGTCCAAATTGAATCTAATTATTCGGCGACCGAGTGCCGTTGTTCGGCCAGGAACAAACTTTTGGCCATATGTTTACGGTGAACCATTTATTTATTTATTTATTATTTACTTATTTATTATTTATTAATGCCCTCAGGGCTTACAAGAAGCATTATAGAGGAGATGGGCTTTAGTATACCAGCACATATAAAATAAATACAAGGAGAAGTGAAGAACGTCATTTTATCTCAAAGAAAATACACCAACTGCAGGCTAATGAGCACAAAAGTAACACAGCAAAAAGAAAGACTTTGAAATCAAGTAACAAGAATATAAAAACGAAAACACGGAGTAAAGGCAATGAAATAAACGATAGCAATAGGTGACAACGCGGTAATGACGGAGTTTTGAAGTAGGTTTATAATTAGTTTGTTACCCGCCGTGGTTGCTCAGTGGCTATGGTGTTGGGCTCCTGAGCACGAGGTCGCGGGATTGAATCCCGGCAACGAAGCCCGCATATCGATGGGGGCGAAATGCGAAAACACCCGTGTACTTAGATTTAGGTGCACGTTAAAGAACCCCAGGTGGTCCAAATTTCCGGAGTCCCGCACTACGGCGTGCCTCATAATCAGATCGTGGTTTTGGCACGTAAAACCCCATAATTAAAATTAGTAATTCGTTTGTTAGTGCTCTGCGAAAGCGGTCTGTATCTGTGATAGCGACTAGTGACGCAGGCAGGCGGTTCCACTCGAGACATGTTCTCGGCAAGGATTAGTATGAGTAGGTGACTGTGCGCTACGAAGGTATGTACATGGACGTTGAAGCGATGATCGACACGTGCGCAGATATAAGATGCTGGTGTAATGTACTGGGACTTGAGCTCGTGGTTATGATAGTGGATCTTGTGAAAGAGGGAGAGACGAGATAATTTTCTTCGGGAAGAGAGAAGAGCAAGTTTCATCTTAGTCACGCTAGCAGTATGCGATGATAATTGTTAAGAATGAATTGGACCGATCGATTTTGCACACTTTCAAGGATTTTCATTGGAGTAGTATGCCCAGGGTCCCATATCGAGCATGCGTATTCGAGATTAGGCCTGAGATAAGTGACGTAGGGTTGTTGTTTTAGTTTCGGTAGAGCTAAAGAAAAGTTACGTCTGAGATAGCCAAGCATGCGGTTAGCTGTCGACGTAATGTATTCGATGTGTCTTTTCCATGAAAGATTGCTAGGAATATGCACACCGAGATAATTGTAAAAAAAAAAACAACTGGCGAGATCGCGGGATCGAATCCCGGCCGCGGCGACCGCATTTCGATGGACGCGAAATGCAAAAACGCCCGTGTGCTTGCGTTGTAGTGCACGTTAGAGAACCCCAGGTGGTCAAAATTAATCCGGAGCCCTCCACTACGGCGTGCCTCATAATCAGAACTGGTTTTGGCATGTAAAACCCCAGAATCAATAAAAAAAAACAACTGGGTCAATTATAAACAATCGCGTTCGATTATAAAGTACGTAGGTGGCGCAAGCTGACTGCTTACGGAAAATTCTCATTTTTTTGCATTTGGAAGTGTTTAGTTGCATTAGCCAAAGCGTGCACCATGCAGTAGTGTTATTGAGATCATGGTGGAGCGTTAAAGTATTGTTACTGCTTCCAATCTTGCAGTATATAACACAGTCGTCAGAAAATAGACAAATCTAACTTGCGATTTTGTTAGAAAGATCATTGATATATATTTTAAAAAGTAAGGGTGCTAAAACAGAGCCTTGAGGTACCCCTGAACCGACTGGAACTTCAGGAGGATCATTATCTTTAATGCTCACACATTCTAAACGGTGAGAAAGAAACTCTCGAATCCAGTTGAACACCAAGGAATCAATGTTGAGCTCGTCGGGTTTTAGTACGAGTAAGTGGTGGTTAACTCTGTCGAAGGCCTTTTGCGAAATCTAAAAATATACTGTCTACTATAAAGCCAACGTCTAGAAAAGTATGGAAATCGTTACGAAATGTTAATACCTGCGTTTCGTATGAGAAGGACTTAGGGAACCCATGTTGACTGTTATGAAAAAACCTGTTTGGTTCCAAAAAGTTGACAAGATGGGAGAAAATGATGTGTCCAAATATTTTACATGGTACTGATTTCGAGGAAATAGGTCTGTAGTTGCATGGGTTATGGGTGTCTGCAGACTTATGAAGTGGAAGCACCTGGTGCTTTTTCCACTCTCTGGGTAAGGAGCTATTGTTCAGTGATTTTGTAAAAATCAGGTTTAATATAATGAAACTATATTCGGTAGTACCCTGCAAGAATTCGGACGTAACGCTATCAGTACCGCATAGAGAGTATCCTTTTAGATTTTAATAATGGAGCGGATACCAGATGAGTCCGAGTAAAATCGGTACCATTGGAAAGAAGCTAGGTGCAATGAATGGTGGACAGCTTCCACAGTGAGGGGGGCAAAATGAGTGGGTGAAAGCGATGTTAACTATAGAAGCGCAATGACGGCTTGGGAAATTATCTCACCTAATTCATTGGTAAGAGCTATAGCTTGACTATCGGGGCTTTTCATGACATTCCAAAACTGTTTCGAATTCGTTCTGAGTAACGATGGAAGCGGAGTGTTATATAAACTAAATTTATTTTATTTTAAAGCATTGGAGTAGACTTTTTCTGCGACGGTATAAGCGGACCACTTGTCAGTAGTTGATTGTTTTGCAGCATGGAAAAGTCTGCCTTTTTGTTAGATAGTCCGTTAAGGTGTCTAGTGTACCACGGCGCGTTAGATGATCGATAGATCTTTCTTAAGGGAATGTATTTGTTTATTAGATGCATTGCTTTACCTTCAAATGATACCCACAATAATTCTACCGATGCGTCAGTGTAAGATAAATAAAAGCTGTCAAGGAAGGAAGAAAGATTAGTGTTGATAGCGTCAAAGTTAGCTTTATATAATCTCTGATAGGTTTAAAGCGCTTGCTCCTTTTAGCGGTTGGTACAGAGATAGAAAAATGTAGCACGTCGCGATCACTGAGCCTGGGCAAGGGAGTTATTGTTGATACAATTTCAGGTGATGTCCGTTAGTATAAAATCTAGTAAGGATGATGTCGTAGAACTTACACGTGTGGGAAGACGGACTAGTTACGAAAAGTTGAAATCGAAGCATGTGGTTAGGAAGCTACTAGTTTCGGCGGAAGCAGGTTCGGCAAGCGGACATAATTGAGACCATTGGATTGATGGAAATTTAAAATCACCTAGAAGAAAAACTGGTATACCGGGAAATCAGGGCTGAAATTTGTCTTAGGCAATCATGAATTGCCTCGCAAAAAGAGCTGTTGGAGTTAGGCGGGCGGTGACAAATTCCAAAAACCATCTTTCTAAAAGAAATGGTTATAAAACATCACACTATTTCAAAATTACATGGAATGTTGAAAAGAGCACACTTAAAGCATTCATTCACGGCAATGAGGACACCGCCACCCGTTCTCTCAGAGCGATCACAACGATAGACGGTGAATCTTTTCTCGCACTGAAAATGTTCTCGGGTTGAAATTTTGTCACATAGCCAAGTTTCAGTCAGCAAGATTATATCGACATCTGTATCATTATTTAGGGTGCTTAGACTGTCTCTTTTCGGTATAAGAGTGCGAATATTGGCAGAAAGCACGGAAAGCACTGACGGTGTGCCACCACCCCTCGCACTGTCCTAGCTAGTGGCAGAGTAAGTACTGCCTGAGCGGGTCGCCATCGGGGAAAGGGCATCAGCACTTGACGAAGTTGTCGGATTGTAGGGAAGGTGCTCCGCAGAAGGAATTCGCGGAATTATCTAATATGTAAGACATTTTGCTTGCATATAGGCCTTTTGTACCGCTGTTTGAAAGGCGTAACCCCTACGAAAAACTAGCCCTCGAAATCCGAGAGCTTCTTCATCGCCTCGTCGAGCAAGGACACGACGTCACCTTTCAGTGCCTTCCTAGCCACTGTGGCGCAATGGGCAATGAATATGCCGATGAAGCTGCTCGAGCTGCTCATGAAGACGGCGCATAGGAACCAATCCCGCTGTCAAGAACAGATGCAGCAGCGAAACTTCGAGTGCTTGCAAACGATGCCATACAATCGTTGTGGAAACACCTAGTTTGCAACACAGACGTCTCCATCGACTGGACCCCTGTCTTCGACTTCGACCTCCATCTGGACTATCCCGACCCGAAACAACGGTACTTTGCCGATTGTGGCTTGGTGTCGCATTTACAAAGTCGTTTGCTTTCCGCATGGGATGGGAGGATAGTGCTGCGTGTGACCACTGCGGCGAAGAGGAAACAATCGAGTACGTACTTTGTCACTGTCCCCAATATAGCGCACATAGACAGTCACTCGCGACCGCGCTAGGCGCGTCTTGACGATCGGCTGCTTTCGGAGCAGACAGTCCTGGAACGCAGGCCTATACAGTCGTCACACAAGTCAGTCAGGGCACTCTTGAAATTTTGGCGATCGAGTGGACTATCTGGCAGACTATAGTTCTCACAGACGTTTCCAACCTCCTTTCTTTTATTATTCCTTGAAGACTTTTTTTCGCGACTGCTTTTTCTCTTCTCTATTCTTCCCGCCTTTCATTTCCCCTTCCCTTGCTCCCAGTGCAGGGTAGCAAACCAGAATATTTTCGGGTTAACCTCCCTGCCTTTCCCACCACGTTTTCTCTCTCTCTCTCTCTCTCTCTCTGTTTGAAAGGCGTTTTTCGACCAAGGCCGAATTCCACCAGTTTTTTACGAGCGTGGCCAGTTGGTGCCGAGAAATCTTCAGTAATGCTGACGGCCACTACCCTGCAAGGTAGACCGCTTCGATAGTAAGAGTTATTTTTATTTGAAGTTAGAAAATTTAGCAACTGAGTGGCCGTTCTTTGCCTGCTACATAACCGCCTATTCTGTGTGCACGTTCTATGTCTTCAGATGATAAGTGAATGCCCAGCTTGTCACAGGCCATAGCAATAACCTTTTTCTTTTGACTGGCGGGCGTTCTCGTCTGAATATTCTGATACGCCGTAAAACAGCATATTGTCCCATCGAGACCTATATTCGTCTTCGTCAACGCGGGCTCGTACTTCAGCCGCCTCTTGTTCCACGCGATTTAGTGATTGACGTGTGTTAGATAGTTCTTGCTGCAGATTTGGAAGATCGTTAATTTATTTTCTACAGTTTGTAACCGCGCGGTGATGTCAGTTACAGCAGCAGAACCCATATCGTGGGAAATCTTAAGATCCGCCATTGCCTGTGACATACTGTATTGGGTAGATTATATTCGAATACAACGCTCATTTGTCTCTTTGAGCATCATAATTAGTTCCGCAATGACCTTGTCAGGCCGCAGATCTTCTTCAATGTTGCCGCAAAGCAAAAGCAGTAAATAACAGAATGTGTTTCAACTATGCTTCTGGGCACGGAAGCACAACCGCATATGGGTCCTGTGTCTCGTTGCATTTACAAGGTAGGATAAAGGGATCACTATCTTGCAGAACAAAAAGATGCGCAATGAGTCCTTCATACAGCTTGTGCCTCCGTGCCCACTCCAAGGCTGTCCATCACCACCACGTTGGGTGTTGGGAAGACAACCTGAGAGACCCGTCATGTTACCTCGCTGGTAGGAGCCTACAACTACAGGTATTTGATATTGTCACGTGGTAGTGACGCTGAAGTAAACAGTCCTTAAAACTGCGTACGACGAAACTAATTCTTTATTGGGCGAACCTGTGCCCACAAAAGCAAGCTACACTCGAAGCACAACGAAAGTGGCGAACACAGTCGGCGATCGTCGAAAATCGGGGGCGCGATCTTGTACGCGTTCCAAAATGGAACGGAGGCGTTCCGTTCCATCGAGCTGCACACGATTGATCAATTTGAACGTCGCGGTTGAAATTGACCAATCGCGTGCGGCTCGATGGAACGGAACGCCTCCGTTCAATTTTGGAACGCGTACAAGATCGCGCCCCCGATCAGTGGCGAAACGCGTCGGCTTTTATACGTGAGTCATCGAAGGTTCCAGATTAATCTCTGGCGCCCACGTGTCTTTCAGAAAGTTCTAGACAATTCGCGTCCCGCATACGATCAGATTACATGAGCGTCGGCAACCACAGACGACGGATAGAAGCATCGATAACGTTCGAGAAGCTTCGAATGCAGGCGCGTCCTGCGCCGAGCGATAACGTTTAACATTTCTTAGCCGGTGGAAAGCGGCCACCGGTGAAAGATAAACATGTATACGCGTCAATATCACTGTGATTTGCAAATCTGACCTAAAGCACTCCGACGCCGAATGCCTTTCGAGAGGGCCCGTTGACCCAGCCCTATGGGCGACGACTAAGACGGTGCATTTAAGGTACCGATAAGTACCAGCGACTTCGCACAGGACCTACGCGCCCACCCGGAAATACGTCGTGTCATGGAATATCTGGAAGGGACCGATTCGCTGCCCAGGACATGCAGGCATGCCCTTTCATCGCTCTGCCTCAATAACGACGTTCTCATGAAGGAAAGCTTCACAACCAATATCACCGTACATCCTCGTCGGGTCAGCGAATCTATGACACGATATTTTAGTTGCGTCTAACGATGAACGTAGAGCTGGACGCTTGGGATTCACTCGAAGGCTGAGAAAAATTCAAGCAACGTACAAGTGGCCATGTCTAAACTCCGACGTCTTACATTACTTGAAAACCTGCCGATGTCAACACTGGAAAACGCTGTTCACAAAACCGGCTGGACTTCCGTCTGAACCGAATCAAACCAGCATCCAAAGTTTTCCAGAAAATGAGGATGGATCTGCTAGGCCCAGTTCTCAGGTTCTCTTCTGGGAACAAGCAGATAGTGGTTGCGACAGAGTGCCTTGCGCGGGTCACCGAGACAAAAGCATTACTGTCAGGTAGAAAAATTGAGGTAGCCAGATTGTTCGTATAAAATGTTGTTTTGTGGCATGGTGCGCTGGAGGTCCTCTTTGCCGACAGGGCTACAGCATTCACTGCTGAGCTCACGCACCAGATTCTGCACTTCAACCAAACGTGCTATTGATAAACTACCGCTTACCACCCCTACACCAATGGCCTCACATAGCGCTTACAATATACCCGCCGGGGTGACTCAGTCAGCTAAGCCGTTGCGCTGCCAAGCACGAGATCGCGGGATCGAATCCCGGCCGCTGCGGCCGCATTTCGATGGAGGCGAAATGCAAAAACGCCCGTGTGCTTGCGTTGTAGTGCACGTTAAAGAACCCCAGGTGGTCAAAATTATTCCGGAGCCCTCCACTACAGCGTGCCTCATAATCAGAACTGGTTTTGGCACGTAAAACCCCAGAAAGAAGAAGAAGCGCTTAAAAAATACCCTTACCGATGTGTCGTCGACGTCGGACACTAAACTTGTGACCACGTGCTATATATACCGTACGCCACGTTTGCCTACAACACGGCGAGTCAGGAGACCACACAGATGGCGCCGTTCGAGCTCCTCCTCTATGGCCGCCAAGCCGCAGCCATACTTAACTCTATGCTGCGAAACGTCCATGACAACCACTTGAACGCTGATGTGGCAGATTTTCTTCAGCGTTCTGAGGCAGCCTGCCACATAGCCAGCATACGCGTCAAGTGGCAGGAACGCTCCGATAGCCGACACTACATCCTGCAACGAAGGCAACAAGATTACTGACCTGGTAACCGTGTAATGATATGGGTAAATACTCGCCGCTGTGGTTTCAGCGAAAAGATTCTACTGCTACCCTGGACACTTTAATGTTACCCGATGTCTTTGAATACTCGTCTACGAAGTTGTTCCCGAAGGAATGACACAGTCTTAACGACGCCGCGCGGAGCCTAAAGACGTTCACGTAGTCCCCTTGAAGACAATTTTTAGCGCCAACGGACACAAATATTTTCCAGGGCCGGTATTTTGTAGCGATGCCTTTCATGTAATAATGCCTTTTCGCGCTTATCGCACTTTATCGGTGGTTGGATCGACGGTCCGCTCGCGTTATCAACGGTATCAGCCGGCCGTGAGCGGTGAATGATAAGACTAGAGTAGAATAAGTCATAATGCCTCGCTCCAAAATCGCGGCCCAGTTTCGATAACGTTTAAACGATACCTCAACACCGTTTCGTTATCAATTTTGACTTGCCATGCGCTGGCACTATTAGATTGCTCATGCACCTACTGTCGTGATCGGTCGCTTCCGTAACACCGTCATGTTACTGCCTTTCGATTGTACCGCCCACGTTATCGATGAGATAACGCAGGTGGCTTGAACGCTCTCACTATGCTCTCAGTGTTTCTAGACAAAAAGGCCCGTCTATCATCAGGGTACGCGTACGCTCCGAAAAGTTTACGGCATGTTCTAGGTCAAACTTGATCGTCGGCGCTGCGTCTGGAAAACCGTGTGGCGCCAGAATAAACAACTAACAGACGATCGTTATATGTTAGTTTGCGACGAATTCGCTAGCCGTTATCGCCGCCGAATTTTTTAAGGGGTCGAGTTTGAGGACACTGCTATCACACGGAATAAATAATGTGGTGGGTAAATATGGCGTACAAGTTGTTTTGCGCATTCGCGAAAAGCTTATCCTGATTTTCCCGGCCGTCCTATATAAGAGTAAACGTCTGACGTCTATGATACGTAAAGTATGCAGAGTGCGCGCAAGAACAAGCGTGGCAACTGCACTACTGCTGTGCTGCACCAAATCCCCCGTTCATGTAGAAATGCCTAGATAGGCGAGACTGGTCAGTATATGAATATCAGTATTCAGGCACATGGCGGCTCAGTGTCAGGAATGGAACAAGGTCGCATTTGACGTGTGTAGTTGTGCTTTGTTCGATAAGACTGGGGTATTGAATCGACGCAAGGTTCAACTTGCAAGAGAGATCATAGAAACATTTTTCATGTCAGTTGAATCCAGAAATTGTGTCAGCCAAGCATCAACGACCTTATCCCACAGGGAAGTCAAATATATCCTGAAATGTAGGGGTTTATATTTTGACTAGTGAGCTTCAAATCGACTTAGTTCGCACTTGAATCGTTATTTTTATAACGTATATGTGGGGTACATATAAAAGTAGAAGTACACATAAAATACATGCGTATCTAAGACTTGTGTGCTGTTTTCTGCTTGACTGCTTTCATCTGTTTGTTTCCGAAATAACCCTTTAGTTGTAAGTCAGCGCTGTTTTCGTCACCTTCTTCCCCGTCCTGTGTCTTTACGCGCTTTTGTTCGCATGATGCATTTAATCAAACATACTCATATCAACACACTTCGGAGTGGAGAGTCCGTTATTCTCTTTACTTGCAGATATAGTGTTCTATGTTTCTGCACCTTATATTTCATGCGGAGTATTTTAACCATGCAGTATATTATTCTTCTTAAAAACTTCATTTTAGCTGTGCGTTGTACAAAGCTCATTAGCTCATCGGAAATTATATAACGAACGTTCAATAATGCCAGTCACAGATGTTATTTGCCACTCCAAAAAAAAAAAACCTCGCGGCACCCACTTATAACTTTTCTCTTGCCGAGATTGCGAAATCGCGCTCGGGAAATTCAGTTAACGAAGCAAAAAATACGGAGTAAGCAAATCACTCAGCATCATCATCATCATCGGCCTATATTTATGTCCACTGCAGGACCAAGGCCTCTCCCTGCGATCTCCAATTACCCCTGTCTTGCGTTAGCGTATTCCAACTTGTGCCTGCGAATTTCCTAATTCCATCATCCCACCTGGTTTTCGGCCGTCATCGACTGCGCTTACTTTCTCTTGGTATCCATTCTGTAACCGTAATGGTCCACCGGTTATCCATCCTACGCCTTACATGGCCTGCCCAGTTCCATTTCTCCGCTTAATGTCAACTAGAATATCGTTTATCCCCGTTTGTTCTCTGATCCAGACCGCTCTCTTCCTGTCTCTTAACGTCACTCCTAAGATTTTTCGTTTCATTGCTCTTTGTGCGCTCCTTAACTTGTTCGCGAACTTCTTTGTTAACCTCCAAGTTTCTGCCCGATATGTTACCACCGGTAGAATGCAATGATTGTACACTATTCTTTTCAACGACACTGGTAAGCTCCCAGTCAGGATTTGACAATGCCTGCCGTAGGCACTCCAACCCAATTTTATTCTTCTGTAAATTTCTCTCGCGTGATCAGGGTCCCCTGTGAGTAATTGACCTAGATAAACACACTCCTTAACACACTCTAGAGGCTGACTGGCGATCATGAATTCTTGTTCCCTTGCCAGGCTATTGAACATTATCTTTATCTTCTGCATATTCATCTTCAACTCAATTCTTACACTTTCTCGATTAAGGTCCTCACTCATTTGTTGTAATTCGTCTCCATTGTTGCTGAATAGGACAATGTCATCTGCAAACCGAAGGTTGCTGAGATATTCGCTGCCGATCCTCACTCCTAAGCCTTCCCAGTCTAAGAGCTTGAATACTTCTTCTAAGCATGCAGTGAATAGCATTGGAGAGATTGTGTCTCCTTACCTGACCCCTTTATTGATAGGTAACTTTCTACTTTTCTTGTGGAGAACCAAGGTAGCTGTGGAATCCTTGTAGATATTTGCCAAGATATTCCCGTATGCCTCCTGTACTCCTTGATTACGCAATGCCTCTATGACTGCTGGTAACTCTACTGAATCAAATGCCTTTTCATAATCTATGAAAGCCATATAGAGAGGTTTATTGTACTCCGCATATTTCTCGATTACCTGATTGATGACGTGGATATGATCCATCGTAGAATATCCCCTTCCTGAAGCCAGCCTGTTCTCTTGGTTGGCGGAAGTCAAGTGTTGCCCTGATTCTATTGGAAATTATCTTGGTGAATATATTATATAATACTGAAAGCAAGCTAATGGATCTGTAATTCTTCAATTCTTTAACGTCTCCCTTCTTATGGATAAGTATAATGTTGGCGTTCTTCCAGCTCTCTGGTACACTTGAAGTGGTGAGGCAAGCCGCAAGCTTTTCAAGCATGATATCTCCTCCATCTTTGATTAAATCTACTGTTATTCCATCTTCTCCAGCCGCTTTTCCGCGGGTCATGTCTTTCAAGGCCCTTCTAACTTCATCGCTAGTTATAGAAGGAGCTTCTGTATCCAGTTCATCACTATTTCGAATGAAAGTAGCTTGGCTGTTTTGGCAACTGTACAGGTCAGTATAGAATTTTCCCGCTGCTTTTACTATGTCATCGAAATTGCAGATGATATTACCATGCTTATCTTTCAGTGCATACATCTTGCCTTGTCCTATGCCAAGCTTTCTTCTTACTGATTTCATGCTGCGTCCATATTTTACGGCTTCCTCAATCTTTCCCGCGTTATAATTTCGAATATCCCTTACTTTCTTCTTGTTGATCAGTTTTGACAGTTCAGCGAATTCTATCTGATCTCTTGAGTTCGAAACTTTAATGTTTTGTCGTTTGTTTATTAGGTCCTGGGAGAGTTTCTTGGGAGAGCTTCCCTACTGGTTGCCTTAGGTGCCTTACCTCCCACTTTAATTGCTGCTTCTGAGATCAGCCTAGTTACGGTTTTGTTCATTACCTCTATGCTATCTTCATCTTCTTGTTCTAAAGCTGCATATTGGTTTGCGAGCACCAGCCTGAATTGGTCTGCTTTCACCTTGACTGCGTCTAGGTTGGCCTGTTTCCTCTTGACTAATTTCACTATTTATCTCTTCAAATTGAGAGAAATCCTAGACCTCACTAACCGATGGTGACTGCACTTTACCTTACCTAACACTTCTACATTCTGCACTATGCTTGGATCCGCTGAGAGTATGAAATCTATTTCATTCCTTGTTTCTCCATTACGGCTTTTCCAGGTCCACTTCCTGTTGCTGCGCTTCCTGAAGAATGTATTCAGTATTCGGAGCCTATTTCTTTCCGCGAATTCCACCAACATGTCTCCTCTTGCATTCCTAGAATCGATGCCGTAGTTGCCAATTGCTTGCTCGCCAACCTGCCTTTTGCCCACTTTTGCATTGAAGTCGCCCATGACTACAGTATACTGAGTTTGCACCTTTCTCATTGCTAATTCGACATCTTCATAAAACTGTTCTATTTCCCTCATGACTCCGACAATTAACCCATGGCCCTCAGTCACCAGTGGCTGCGGAACATCTGACCAAAGCGGCGGTCAGACCTGCGACGTGGCAGAGGGTGCTAAGAATCTCTGGGTCCGCACAGGCCGCCAATGGAAACTGATCCTGGCAACGTTCAACACGCGCACCCTCTCGAGTGAGGCTAGCTTAGCAGGACTATTTGAGAAATTATCAGGCATTGCCTGGGATATTATTGGCCTTAGTGAGGTTAGAAGAACTGGTGAGGCTTACACAGTGCTGACTAACGGCCACGTTCTCTGTCAGCTACAGATGTCTTCCAGACAAGAGAGAATCTGGGGTAGGATTTATAGTTCATAACAACATAGCGGGAAACATTGATGAATTTTACAGCATTAGTGAGAGGGCAGCAGTCGGCGTAATAAAACTGAATAGGGGGTAGAAAATGATGGTAGTACAAGCCTACGCCACAACTTCCAGTGCACGATGATGAAGAAATAGAACAAATCACTCAGTGTATGTTCTTTTTTTTCCTTTTTTCTTAGGTGCACGCGTTGTGTACGACTTCCGCCAGCCAAATGGTCGAAGAGTTGCATCACTGAAGATACTTTGTGCCAATTGTAGTGTGCCGGTGTACCAACCAGTTAGGTATAACAATGTATACAGCATTGTGACGACTTCATTCATCGCAAGCGGAGGCGACGGATTCAAGTTTGGTTCCGGTGTTACTAAGCGCACGGAAGGTAAGCCAACATTTCTGTTGGTTGCATGGCCTTAGGCATGGTGGGCATCACTAAAGGAATTGTCAACAAGGAATGTATACCCCGTAGCCCTGAAGGAATAGGCTTTTAGAAAATGACTGGGATATTTGTTTCCTGTTGGGGTGCTAAATTACGGCTTATTTTTAGCGAGCCAGACGTTCTGACGACTGCGCGACGGTAGTCTGCCTTTAATTTCATTCTTTGATGTGCGCATAAACGTATAATTTAAATATACAAACTAGTGCCTCATAATTAGAACTGCTTTTGACCCGTAACACACCAGAAAGAAGAAGAAGAAATATACAAACAAGCACAATACAGAGAGAGAAAAAAAAACTTTACAGAAAGTCCTTGCTGGGCTTAAGAGTGTAGAGGTCACCACCTGTGTGCCTTGAGCAAGTGGCCATAAGGCGGCGCTACAAAGACCTGGTATATATAAGGGGCTTTGGGAGAGTGGGAAAAGTTTTTTGTTTTGGTTTCCGCTTGCCAGTAGTGCGCCTCGTTCCTCGGGTCCTATATGCTGAACATGGTGTCACAAGTGGGGTCCCGCCGTTAACGCTGACATGCCTGACACGGAATCCACCCCCGCCGAGACCACCGAACCAAAAGTGCACATCGTTCACGCTGGCGCATCTGGTCTGCGCCCACCAGAGAACTTCACGTTTTCAAACCCGGGAGAATGGCCAACGTGGATTTCGACGTTCAAGGATTACGCTTTCGTGGCCGGCCTCCACAGTGCCAGCGATGAGGCCCAGGTACGGACACTTCTTTACTGTATGGGACCGAAAGCTAGGACCATTCTGTCGTCTTTGGGGGTGTCAACACCGGAAGCGCTTTCTTTCACTGCCGTCAAAGAAAAGTTGGATTCGCATTTCGTGCATCCAGTAAATGAGATATACGAAAGTCGTCGTTTCCACCGCCGCACTCAGCAACCAGGCGAATCTGTGGATGACTTTTTTACGGCATTACGCAACCTGGCAAAGCGCTGTAGCTATAACAGCCCGCTCGTCGAGGACCGCCTTGTTCGCGACAGATTCGTCGTAGGCATACGTGACGAGAAACTGTCTGATCAATTGTGCCGGTGCACACTACTTACCGCTGAGGAAGCACTGTGCCAAGCCCGCATACACGAGGACGCAGAAAAAGAGCGCTTATCACGCGCTAGATTGACTATAGATAACGCTCTTGCCGAAACGCTAAACATTGACTCGGCTCGGCGAAACGATACGCCCACCCCTTCGCTACGTTTTCGCGACCAGTCTGAGCAACCGGCTAGGTTATCGTGTGGCTTTTGTGGACGACAGCGTCACTCTCGAAAAGACTGCCCAGCCAGAAAATCAGTTTGCCACTACTGTAGAAAGCTAGGCCATTTTGCCGAAGTGTGCTTGAATAAGAATAGAAATGAGCTACTGGATTCCGTCGAACTTCACAACGTGGATTCATGACGTGCAAGGTACATAGACATATAGTGAACGGGCACCCGGCCGAGTTAAAGATAGACTCTGGCGCGGAAGTCTCTGTTGTCTCGCCGTCTTTTCCAGGCCGACCGCGGGTGCTGGATGATGTTGAAGGGGAAATCTTGGGCCCTGGCGAACAGAGTCTGCACGTTCTTGGTACCTTTAAAGCAACCTTACAGTGGGGTGATAAGTCCACAGTGCAGACCTTGTACGTGGTTGAACGTCCGCCCACTCACCTGCTTGGGCTCCCTGCAATTGAAGCCCTTGGTGTTGTTCACTTCCTGGATTCTGCCGAGTGCGTTCATTCCCCCACAGCCAAGATTTTCCAAGGGTTGGGAAAATTTCGGCAAGCCGAATATCGCATTCGCATTAAACCCGGCGCTCGTCCATTTTCCTTGAGCGCCCCAAGGAGGATTCCAATTCCTTTATACGACGTTGTCAAGAAAGAGCTGTACGACCTGGAGTCGCAGGACGTCATAAGGAAGGTAGAGACGCCAACTGAGTGGTACTTCGGGCTTGTAGTCGTGCCCAAATCATCGGGCGGCTACAGAATCTGCGTCGATCTGACGAAGCTGAACGAAGTCATCGAAAGGGAGCGCTTTATCTTGGCGACGGTGGAACAGATCCTCGGCCAGTTGGGCGGAGCGCGAGTATTCTCCAAGTTGGATGCGCGGTCTAGTTTCCATCAGGTGAAGCTGAGAGCCGACAGCCAGGAACTCACGACATTTATAACGCCGTTCGGCTGCTACTGTTACAAGAGACTCCCTTTTGGTATTGCCACGGCACCAGAGTATTTCCAGCAGTTAATGTCGAGGGTTCTTGAGCGCTTGCCTGGGGTCGTGAACCTGATTGATGACATTCTAATCTTTGGGAAAGACCGTCAAGAGCACGACGACCGCCTGGCTGCAGTCCTTGCTCGCCTTGCGGAGGAGGGTGTCACCCTTAACGAAAAGAAGTGCGCGTTTCGGGTCAGCTCGGTCAAGTTCCTTGGAGTAGTGATTGGGGCAGACGGGATCTCGCCAGACTCGGACAAGGTGAAGGCTGTCAGGGATCTGCCGCCACCGACCGACGTCAGCGGAGTACGACGATTACTGGGAATGACCAATCATGTCGCACGGTTTATACCTCACCTATCCGACGTTACGGAGCCCATTCGTTCCCTCCTACACAAAAACAGCACCTGGACTTGAGGTCCCAGTCAAGAAAAAGCCTTCTCACGCCTCAAGTTGCTGTTGAGCTCCGACACGTGCATGGCAAAATAAGACCCTTGCTACCACACTGTAGTATCCGCGGATGGCAGCTCCTACGGTCTGGGAGCTGTACTGCTACAGGACCAGCCTGAAGGTACTCGACGGGCTGTAGCGTATGCTTCAAGGGCGCTTACTCCGACGGAAGCAGGTTATAGTCAAACAGAATAGGAAAGCCTCGCGGTGACTTGGGCCATTTCACGGTACGACCAGCTCCTTTGCGGTCTAAGCTTCGAGGTAGAGACAGATCACCTTCCTCTGGTCACCCTTTTGGGTAACAAGGACCTAGAACTCGTGCCGCCTCGCATACAACGAATGCGAATAAAACTGATACGATATCAGTACGTGGTGAAATATGTGCCTGGAAAGCAGTTAGCTACGGTGGACACTTTGTCACGAGCTCCCTCTAATTTGCCAGCTACTCGTATGGTAGGCACCCTGGAGTTGTTTGTCGGTGAAGTGTTCAAGGAATTACCGCCTCTTGTAACAAGGCGGCTAGAAGGTGTCCGCATACACCAAGCCCAAGATGGAGTCTGCTCTGCGGTCATGACGTACTGCATGAAACGATGGCCAGACAAAAACAAGGTGCCCCTGCAGATCACTCCATTTTGGAAGGAGAGGGACAGATTGAGCATATACGACGGCATCCTTCTGCTGGACCGACGACTTGTCATTCCTTCAGCCTTGCGCCAGGACATTCTCGCCCTCTTACACGAAGGACATCAGGGAGTGCGCCGTTGCCAAGAACGGGCCAGGGAGTCTGTTTGGTGGCCTAACTGTAACATGCATGTTGAGCATATGGTGACCCAATGTGCCATATGCGCCGAGACTCGAGTTCAGCGTTCTGAGCCTTTGTTGCCCACGGTTACACCCGACAGACCATGGCAGCACCTTGGCATCGATCTGTTTGAACTTAAAGGCCGCAATTACGTCCTGATTGTTGATTATTATTCCAGGTTTCCCGAAGTAGTCTCCGTGGGGTCCACCACGGCACCAGCCGTTATCTCGGCGATCAAGAGCTGCATTGCCCGTTTTGGCATACCGGACATCGTCCGGACCGACAACGGACCGCAGTTTGTGTCCAACGAGTTCACCGAGTTTGCGCGGTCATACGGCTTCCGTCACGAGACCAGCAGCCCGAGGTACCCCCAGAGCAATGAAGAGGCAGAGCGCATGGTGCGCACAATGAAAGACTTGCTCTTCAAAGGTCCTGATCCCTACCTTGCCTTATTGTCGTACCGCGACACGCCCGGTCCCAACGGTATTTCCCCGGCTCAAGCCCTGATGGAAAGGAAATTACAAACTCGTCTCCCGAAACTACCGGAACAACTGGTGCCGTCGTTACCATGCCACACGAGTTTCAGGGAAAAGGACTCGTGGAACAAGGCACGCCAAGCGATGAACTACAATCGCCGTCATGCTTCAAGCCAATTGGCCCCTTTGAGTCCTGGAGACTATGTATGGGTCACTGACACACGCTGTAGTGGTGAAGTACTCTCACAGGCTCAGCGTCCACGGTCCTACCTTGTTCAGACCCCCAGAGGCGTCCTTCAGCGTAATCGTCGACACCTGGTACTTCATTCATCGGAAGCGACCCCAGCTCAACTGGCAGCTTCTCCGCCTGTCACTCCCGAGATCATGCAGCCTGCAGCACCTCGGGAAAATCCAACGCAGACAGAAGTGACGCCGCAGGAAACGCTGACACAGACTCGCTGCGGTCGTATAGTGAGACCACCGCGGCGGTTGGACTTGTAGGGACCTGTCCCATATAGGGTGAAAAGGAGGGATGTAGAGGTCGCCACATGTGTGCCTTGAGCAAGTGGCCATAACGCGGCGCTACAAAGACCTGATATATATAAGGGGCTTTGGGAGAGTGGGAAAAGTTTTTTGTTTTGGTTTCCGCTTGCCAGTAGTCCGCCTTGTCCCTCGGGTGCTATGCTGAACAAAGAGAGGCGGGGGACTGGGAGACTAGCCCCACCGGCAGCGGCGACCAGACCTTGAGTCTTGGCGGCGTCGTCGGCCTGCCGGACTACCCAGAGTAGGTCCACCAGGCATTCGCTGAGCAGCAAAGTCAAAGTCAAAATTTAATGGACACCTGTGCATAAAAATACAGTTGTGCGCAGCACAAACAAAAAAACACAAAAATAAGCTTGACGGGGTCTGTACCCCCTAAAAGATTCACATTGGCAACATTTACACAATGACTACATAGTGCAAAGAAAGTACATGTTATCAAGGAAAAAAAGAAACCCACGCCCACACGTTCCACTGATCGGACGCGGTCATCCTGAATGTAGAATGCCGTGCACCGATCTCGACCACATTATGTGGGCATGCCCCGCAGCATCACGCACCATCAAACACAGCAGAATAGAGAAATAGTTCAACTAACTGCTACAGTAGGGATAACAAAGATAGCTTAGTTCAATGAAGGCTTCTAACCATAACAATCATCCTGTGATGCCGTTTGTCCTCCCGGAAAGGCGCTTCTGCTTTCTATGGAGTGTACTTGTCCAAATCGTTGGTAAAAATAGCTGTGATTTTCATCCGATAAAAGTGACCTCTCTACAACAGCTATTAATAAAAATACTCCTGGGAACGCATGAAAATATTATCACTAGCCTCCAATTGTTTACAGAATAAGCAAATATTTCTAACGTATAGACGTTAGAAATTACGTAATAGCTCAGCGGAAACCCGCTTGGTAGAGAGCAGTAGAATTGTTGATGAATTCCACTTCGCCCTGCCATCTGCTAGCCGCCTGGTTAGCTCAGATGGTAGAGTGGCTGACCCGGAAAGGCGGTGATCCCGAGTTCGAGTCCCGGACCAAGACGAGTTTTTCTTCAACTGCGAGGGTTTTCTATAGAGAAACCCATATGGGTTTCCTTTGCAGGAATTGCTACGATTGGGTAGATGTCTCATTTCCCCTTTAAGACGATTAGAAAAAGCTTTTCAAAAATGTATTTGACAGAAGTATTACTTTATTGACCATACTGACTCGACATCCAAGGAAACCGGCATTTTTGTAAACTTTTCAATATGTTTTGGTAAAGGATTCCTTTGTATACGACTCTACCAGGAAACAGCAAATTCTGGTCATACCCTGCTGTTGCGGGTCGGAGATTTGCATTTATCCCGCCGCTGCTGCCAGTTTGTTGGGAACGGGTTGTTGAGACTCGGGTAGCGTTTAGGCCGGTGATCCTTCAGCCAAAGGGATGAGTACGTCCGGGAATAAGAGCGATAGAAAAATGGGTTTATTCTACATATTTACAGTGGCTCCAAATATGGAAGCCCACTCCATGGGGGGAGCACTTTGAAAGTCTCACTCACTACATGTCTGAGCACATCTCAGAACAGGTCAGGACACACCACTGCACTCAGGGTGTCTCCTTATAAAACATCGGTCTTCCCTAGTTGACCCGGCTAGGGAATCAGATGACCTTGATGTGGGCAATCAGACGGGCCGTCTTGTTCGCTGAACTCCGCCTCTAATGTTGCACCTTCGAAGCAAGGACGAGGCAATCTGGAAACAGGGGGTTGACACTCCTTCCACGAAAGTCGGTGACCTGTTTCTTGCCTTCCGACGGTCATCTTGCCAGGGTCGGGAGAATGGCCTTTGCACTAATCCCCGCGTCTAACGAAGGGTGGCGGTTGTGGTCGGTCGCTTCTAAGTGAGCTTCTTTGTCATGACGTCACTGCCGCTGTCGGGCACTGTCACCGTCTCGGCGACGCTCATGAAAGAGCCTGCCTCGATGGGAAACAATCAAAGAATGCGCCCGGCCGATTCGGGACGCAACAGACTCCTCCCCCGCCGGAGGATCCGACCTGAGGGTGACCAGCTGTCAGGTTGCCCGAAGTCGGTCGGTCGAGAGCTCGGGGTTTCTTCTCGAAATGATGGCCGATGACACACTCGAGCATGAGTTCTCAGCATTAACTTCGTTGTGGCCTTCTCCCTGGGAATACACAAGTGCACACACGACCACAGGGCACAGGAAAGCGCCGTGCTCGCACCGAGAGCCATCGGGTCTAGCGAGCAAATCAACGCGCCTGCCCTTATCTAATAATAGCACCAAAGCTGCCATCAAATCACTGAACCTTCGCTGAAGCCCACAATATTAAGATTAGACCAGGATTCACAATCTTCTCGCAACCTCCGACAGAGAAGAGCAGTCCTGGTGACAAAGCACCAGATAGCGCTCAAGCGCCCGAAATCCGTTTAAATCCACCAGGCCTTGCTTGTCCCAATAATCTGGACCCAAAATTTTGTGCCGCCAAAGCGAGCTCTCATGAACCTCTGAGTTCACAAAAACTAGATAGTCGTGCTGCAGAGAGCAAAGGTAGAATATTCGAAAATGCTCTAAATAAATCATAAATTAAATATCATACGCAGTACAAGCGCAATGAACAGTCTTGCATCCGCTAGTATCGCACGTACTAGGGCCACTCAGAGCCACATTAGTATCATGGATGTACTGTCACAGTCGCTTTAACTTTGCGGACAAAATTCACAAGTAATAAGTGCGACTCACGCACTAACAATTTCTTTCTCCCGTCCACAAAGGACACACACTAAAGAAACAACAACAAAAAAATTTTTGCGTAAATTACGCGCTAACACTACCGAAAAGTAAACTGATAATCAAGTATCTCACTACAGGCTTCAAACAAATAGCTTGGACCTGACACTGCAAGCGTATCTCACATAGAAAAATAAACACCGTCTGCTTAAAAAAAGAAGAAATGTCGAAAAAACAGTTTCAAACATACATCAGTGAGCTTCTAAAACAAACAATTTAAACCAAGCTCGAAACTTGCATATCGAAATGAGATCTAGTCTCGGAGATGTCAAAAAATTTAACCAAACACAAAAAATAAAGAAACAAACAAACTGTTGTTTCCACAAAACATGTACTGCCGCTTTTCATTCCGTACAGCCTACGGTTGCGGCAAATCTTTAAGCCGTACTCGAGGCGGGCGCGGTCTGAAAACTTGTCTTGTTAACGAGGAATACAAAGGACACATAGGCCATTCTCCACGCTAGCGGCCGCTGACACTTTACATTCAGGCAACATGCCTGCTGGACATCGGACTGCGAGTTCACTGCAGCGTATGGCCAATTCACGTCGGCTTACCGACTCGCTCTCCTGTGTGACGCCTAGCATGCCTCGAATAGAACCCGAAGAGGGGGAACATAATTGCCCCCTCCGCGCCACCTTTGCTTTTCTCCACTTTCGCGCCGAACGGCCCTTTCTTTTTTATTGCGATAGCAATTATATGGACACTTGCACCGGATTTCTGCCGTCGGCGTCGCCGTCGTCGTCGCCGTGGTCGTCGCCATCGAAATTTAGGAATCGAACCCACGACCTCTCGGTCCGCGACGATAGATCGCCGAGCGTTTAACCCATTGCGCCACAAACGCATTTGCAGAGAGCTACACAGACGCGCCTTATATATCTAACACTCCTCCGTGTACCCGCGCTCTTGCTCGGGGCGGTGCCGCCGCCTACGAGCAGAAAAGAGAAGTACTGCATTATGACACTAAAGCCCGGGATACATGGAGCGAACTTTCTCGACGAACTTCACGCGTCAAGTAACGACGCGGCGACACGACGCAGGATGTTTGCTGTGTTGCAATACATGCGGCGAACGCCGCCGCGCGTTGGCCGCCGTGTTGGCGGCGGTCCCGGCCGCCCGCTTCGAACTGAATTTGGCGTTGTCCTTGTAGAATTCACTTAGTTGGAAGCAAATGACTGCGTAAACGGCTTTCGCTTAGTCTCAGGCCGCTTCGACGACAGAGTATTATGGATAACCTTGAGTGGTTTTCGAGATCGCTTCTCGTTTCGAACGCGTCTAAGCCTAGCGAAAGAAATATCCGATGCCAGCGCCATCTATCGGGGAAGTCGGGAGATAGGCATGACGACAGCATGTGGCCTCTGAGATCAAAAGATTTCTGTTGAAGGTTGTTGTAGAGAGCTTGCACTGCTTGTCTGTTTCCTCGCAGATCAGCGGATATGGGATGTACAAATACAACGCGATTCCTGAGAGATCATACTAGGAACTACTCAATCGGTGCAGAGACATGCAGACACGGCAACACCAACGCGATTGCAGACGACGCGAAAAGGCGCGCGCGCGCGAAACACCAGCATGCATTGCGACCGGAACTAGTGCCTCCTGATTGGCTGTCGTCCACCGCTGCGCGCTAGACGCTTCCGGCGGCGGCGTTCACCCGACGAAAATGTTTGGACAGGCAGATCGGCTGCGGACGGCAAATTTCTTGACGCCGGCCGTCGGACGTTCGCCGCCCGACGAAGTTCTTCGCTCGGACGCCGGTTATTCGCTTCATGTATTCCGGCCTTAACGCGCACCGACAGTGAACGCTTCGGTGGTCTCAGCACTACGACGCCTCGATGCCAGCATTCGAAGGGACGCTGGCATCAAGAAGCACTACCAACGCCACCTAGGTGGCGTTCACCGTACTCAGCACAGCGGAGCGTGGCCTCCGCAATTAGCTCTGAAAATGTTTCTGAAGTTGATCGCGGAGGCTGCAATTACGACGCGCTGTACGCGCTGATTTGACTCGGTGACGATTCAGTTACGTGCTTTGTCTTGCGCGTTGTATTAGTGTGTCAGTTACGTGCTTCGTCTTTCGCGTTGTGCTAGCGTGTGCAGCGTAGTGCAGCTTCCATATGCACGACGGTTGCTCATGGTCATCGACGTTGGTAGTCGTGATGGAGGAGACGTGCCACCAGGCGTCAGCGTGGGTGCATCAACGCCTAAGGGCGCTTTAGCCACAAAACACCAATAGACATTATATATCAATGTGCAATAAACATTACACTACTTCTGTGAAGACACGTTTCACTTTCGTGTTCTATACCGATTCCTATATAAGAGGGATCAACCACATTTTTTTCCTCCTTCGGCGGTTCGGACGCGCTCTGTCTGAAGACATTCCAAGTGACAAACGCGCCGTTCGAATTCTTCGACTGCGCTCCTCAATGGGTTTAGCGCCTTTGTTCGACCGCGTTGCCCTGTCTGCCACATTCCCGACTTTGCGACGCCGTTTCATCCTAGCACGTTTACTCGTGCTCATTTTCAAGCCTTTCGCTTGAATCTCGTGCTGACCGGCACTTATTTCATCGGTCGCTATTACTATCTCAACCGCACAGTCTAAATAATTTGCGGGTAAATCATTCCTCTCAATGCTATCTCGACTGGCGGAGAGCTTCAAACACTCAGGGACAATGCAGCTATTTTCCTTTGTGAAACGTAGCTCGTATTCCTGGGAGCTGTCCACAACTGCACTGCCCTGTCTACATTGTGCTTTAGCGCACTTTCCTGACCGATTGGACTTTGCACTGGTGCTCTTGTCTGACGACTCGGGGCCACTTCGGGCTTCTGCAAGAGCTACCTTCGCGACGTACTCCCCGGATAACTGTGCCAAATCGTCCACAGCTGGCCTAGCTGCTTCTCTAGTAATCCATTGGCACAGTACCTCGTCGCGCTCAATACGGTCCCCATTAACGGGCTCCTCAAGAACTACGTCACGGTCTACGGATCTGGCCTCCCCTGTGAACGTACCATTAGGCTCACGGAGATCAGCCTCTCTTTCTACCATCGGCAGAACCGTGCGCGCAACTTCTTCAAACTTTCTGTGCGATATTTCTGTGGGTGCCTGACATACCTGCTGCTCCACTTTAATACCCTGTTCTAATCTTTCAATCTCTTGATTGAGAGCATCTATTTCTTTCCTTACCTGCCTACTTTATTCCTCTGCAATTTTGATTCGTTCTTGGTTAATTCGTTCATACTGCTGCCTTTCTCGCTCTTCATGCTCCTCGTTTTCTTGTTCTTTCAGAATTAAGTTGCCGAAGTATTCAAAGTATTTCTGATCACGGTTGCATTCTAAAATGGCTCTAATTTCGGCTTCTGACATGTCATTCTCTACCTCTACGTCGAGCTCTTCACACAACTGCAACAGGTTAGCTCTCGTCAAACTCATGAGGTCCATGGTCACTACTTTAGGCTTTGGCTCAGTTATTCACAATACTTGCTGCGAAACCCGCAAAAATGCAATGCAAGTAAAAAACTACCAGTGGTTCAATTCTGTTTTCCTAGGAGAAATTGAAGCCTGGAAAATATAGCAGAAACCAAACGCCCATACACAGAAGTAGCGCCAAGTCCCCAAGTTCCCCTCCACCGCATCGAATCAATTCAAGGAAGACGAAAATCCTGGGCTGCCTTTAAATGATAAGAATTACGGTAGTTCTCCACTTCCCAATTACTCCCACACAAGAATGAGGTCTGGCTTTAGTAGCTGGTTCAGATCAATGCTGAAAGCTGCTTTCTGCGTGGATGCGCAACAACCACAGTATCAAATGGGCAGTTGTACACGCTTCATCGGTTTTTAGAAAGTCTAGGCTAAAAGATGCGATGACTCAAGCGCAAAGCCAGGCACTCACCCTGTACCGTGCAGTCATGATGCGCTGCATTCATCCAGCCGCTCGTGAACCAGTTGGCGATTGGCGTTGGCTGCAGGTTCCATCTTGCCGCTGTCATCCTGTCGCTCGTGAATCATTTGTTGGTGACTGGCGTCGGCTGCAGCGTCCATCTCACCACGGCCATCCAGTTGGTCGCGAACGAGATGCCGGTGACTGACGTTGACTGAAGGGTCAATCTCACGACGGTCATCCAGTTGGTATCGGCTCGGGGCTTGGATTCCTCTCAACGCTGCCATCCAATTTGTTGCGGGTCGGAGATTTGCATTTATCCCGCCGCTGCTGCCAGTTTGTTGGGAACGGGTTGTTGAGGCTCGGGTAGCGTTTAGGCCGATGATCCTTCAGCCAAAGGGATGAGTACGTGCGGGCGTAAGAGCGATAGAAAAATGGGTTTATTCTACATATTTACAGTGGCTCCAAATTTGGAAGCCCACTCCATGGGGGGAGCACTTTGAAAGTCTCAGCTCACTACATGTCTGAGCACATCTCAGAACAGGTCATGACACACCACTGCACTCAGGGTGTCTCCTTATAAAACATCGGTCTTCCCTAGTTGACCCGGCTAGGGAATCAGATGACCTTGGTGCGGCCAATCAGACGGTTGCACAAGCCATGCTTCCGCAACCGTCTTGTTCGCTGAACTCCGCCTCTAATGTTGCACCTTCGAAGCAAGGACGAGGCAATCCGGAAACAGGGGGTTGACACTCCTTCCGCGAAAGTCGGTGACCTGTTTCTTGCCCTCCGACGGTCATCTTGCCAGGGTCGGGAGAATGGCCTTTGCACTAATCCCCGCGTCTAACGAAGGATGGCGGTTGTGGTCGGTCGCTTCTAAGTGAGCTTCTTTGTCATGGCGTCACTGCCGCTGTCGGGCACTGTCGCCGTCTGGACGACGCTGATGAAAGGGTTGGCATCGGGGTAAGCACCCAAAGAATGGGCACTGCCGAGTTGGGGTGCTTGTTTGCCTGTCTCGTCGGTGTCTGGCACTGTCACCGTCTCGGCGACGCTCATGAAAGAGCCTGCCTCGATGGGAAGCAATCAAAGAATGCGCCCGGCCGATTCGGCACGCAACACTGCCTATTGTTGCTTTTCCTCTGAACCTAGATAAATGTTATTTTCAAATACAGAAAACTAAGCAGCAGTCTCCTAATGTAAGCTCCGCTATGTCAAATATGTATACGCGCATCTTTTGACTTTTACACGTCACAATCAACTTTGAACACGGAAAAAACTTTTTGCTGCGGTAATCATAGTTAAAATTTGATAGGACGAATATATATATATATATATATATATATATATATTGTTACACACGAGGTGTTTAATGTCGAACCCGATGAATCTCGTTGATCCGAGCGTTTCGAGCGCGGTCCCGAGGCGGCTTGGCTCACGTCGTTCTCTTCTTTCTTTCCCCTGGTTGTCTGCGCGGCAGCCATGGTTCAAGGCAAGAGCTCGTGACATTTCCCCGCTGGCAGACGAAGCCCTCCGGGCGATTCAGTCATCTCGTGGATTGTAACGCCTCAGACGCGCGACGTGTGCCACTTCAGCCTTGGCCGAGCGTCATCCACTGCTCGGGAGAAGCGCAATGCGATAGTTCACGTCGCTGAGGCGCTCCAGAATAACGTAGGGGCCGACGTAATGGGTGACAAACTTCTGGCACAAGCCACGGTTCCGCAACGGCGTCCAGAGCCACACAAGGTCACCAGGATCGAAGTAAACGTGGCGGTGACGCCCGTCATAGCGTATCTTGGACCGGTCCTGCGATGCCAGGGTGCGTAGCCTAGCGAGGCGTCGCGCTTCTTCTGCTCGACAGAGGAGCTCGTCGATTGACTCGTTGTCATGAGCGAAGTAGGGCAATATGCTGTCGAGGTTGTAGCGCGGCGGACGAGCATAAAGAAGGAAAAATGGTGAGTAACCAGTAGTCTCGTGTCTCGCGGTATTGAAGGCATAGGTAATGAAAGGCAAGATACTGTCCCAATTCTTGTGTGCCGAATCGACGTACATGGACAGCATGTTGGCAAGCGTTCTGTTTGTGCGCTCGACCAGACCATTAGTTTGTGGATGGTAGGGCGTAGAATGGCGGAAGCTGCACGAACACAGACGATGTGTTTCTTCAACTACGTCCGCGGTAAATTGTCGCCCACGATCGCTGATTACTATGCGAGGAGGTCCATGTCGTAGTATAACGTGAGCCAGCAAGAAGATAGAAACTTCTGTAGCTGTGGCGGATGGCAACGCGGCGGTCTCACAATAGCGGGTAAGGTGATCTACGCAGACGATAACCCAACGACTGCCGTTGGAGGATCGCGGGAAAGGGCCCAGAAGATATATACAACTTGCTCAAAGGGGACGCTAGAAGGGGAAACTGGTTGAAGGAGGCCGTGTGGTGCTTGTGGAGGACGCTTGTAGCGCTGGCATTGAGAGCAGCTGGCGACGTACCGTTCGATATCCTTCCGCATCTTAGACCAGTAAAAACTTTCTTGAGCCCGGTAGAGCGTACCTGTGGAACCAAGATGACCGGAAGTTGGGTCATCGTGCATGGCGTATAATACTTGGCTGCGAAGGTTCTTGGGGACAACTAAAAGGTAGCGTGCACCGGTGGTCGAGTAGCTCTTCTTATACAACGCGCCACCATCGCGTAGGCGAAAGCGACTTCCTGCAGGTGACTCCTGTGCTGCCGCGAAGAGCGGTTGTAAGCTCTCGTCCTTGTGCTGCTCAGATATGACGGTACGCATATCCGGAAATTCCGGGGACATAAAAGCGATGTATTCATCAAAGTTGTCCGCATCGCATTCAGTTGTTGGAAGTGGCATCCGAGAGAGACAATCAGCGTCAGCATGTCGCCGGCCACTTTTGTAGCAAATAACGAAGTCGTATTCCTGTAGGCGGAGGGCCCAGCGCGCTAGTCGTCCTGAGGGATCCCGCAGATTCACAAGCCAGCATAGCGATTGATGGTCTGTTATCACAGTAAAGGGGTGCCCGTAGAGATACGAACGAAACCGTTGCACTGCGAAAATGACCGCCAGACACTCTTGTTCGGTCACTGTGTAGTTGTGCTCGGATCAGCTGAAGGAACGGCTAGCGTACGAGATCACGTGTTCACTATCGCCAATACGCTGAACTAGCACAGCACCGATGCCTACGCCACTGGCATCGGTGTGAATCTCGGTTGGTGATGAAGGATCAAAGTGGCGAAGTATTGGTTGGGACGTCAACAGGAACTTCAGCTGGCGAAACGATGAGTCGCAATCTGCAGTCCACTCAAAGGGAACGCCTTTTTGGAGAAGGCGTGTAAGGGGATGAGCCATGTCAGCAAACCGGGGAATGAATCGGCGAAAGTAGGAGCACAAGCCCAAGAAACTTCTTAACTGCTTGACAGAGTCGGGTACCTTAAATGCTTCTACGGCCGCAGTTCTTATGTGGATCTGGTCGGATGCCTTCTTTAGCGACGAGATGTCCTAGCACAAGAGTGTGTCTTTCCCCAAATGACATTTTTTTTAATTGAGCACAAGACCCGCTTTCTCCAAGCAGTTCAGGACCAAGTCCAAACGGTTGTTGTGCTCACTAAACGTTCGCCCGAAGATGACAACGTCGTCTAAGTAGCACATGCAAACTTCCCATTTCAAGCCGCGTAATATCGTGTCCATAAACCTTTCGAACGTTGCGGGCGCATTACACAACCCGAAAGGCATCACGTTAAACTCAAATAGTCCGTCGGGCGTTACAAATACTGTCTTTTCTCTGTCGTCCTTTTGCATAGGAATTAGCCAGTAACCTGACCGTAAATCAATGGAGGAAAAGTAGGATGCCGCAAAGAGGCAGTCGATGGCATCGTCATTTCGTGGGAGCGGATATACATCTTTCTTGGTAATGGCGTTTAGGCGACGATAATCAACGCAGAACCGCCACGTACCGTCTTTCTTCTTCACCAATATCACGGGGGCTGCCCAAGGACTAGATGATTCTCGAATGACGCCTTTGCATAGCATTTCTTGGACTTGATCGCTGATTATCTTGCGTTCTGACGGGGACACACGATAGGGTTTTTGTCGGATTGGCTGGGCGGCTCCTGTGTTGATGCGGTGACGAGTTCTGGACGCAGGAATCGATGGCGGGCCATCGTGCTGCGCAAATTCGAATACCGAGGTGTGTTTCGTAAGTACGTCCATCAACACTCGACACTCGTGGTCACTGAGTGATTTATCAATCATGGAAAGTATCTTCGAGCTCCCGGGGCTCGAGACACTGGTTGCTCCTCCATCGGGTCGCTCTGTAAGTACTGCCACGGATATAGGCGAGTCTTCCTGAAACGTGGCAATCTTTAGGCCTTGAGGTAGCACTGCCGCTTCAGTCGAACAGTTTGGCGCCCACAGCCCCGCGCAGCCATTGGTCACTGAGACCACGCAGTGCGGAACTAACACGTTTTTCTTGAGGCAGTTTCGATGTACAGGTTCCACTGCCGCATCGAACGAGATAGGAGTTGGCGATGAACAGGCGACGGCAATACGCATCGCGGATAAGGCGGGCACAACTGTATCATCAGACACGCAAAGCACACTCTCCGGGCAAGCTGCACCTTCAAAGAGCACAGGCGAAACACCGGTGTCGACACTGAGTTCTCCCGTTCGGCAGTCAACATTGGCTCCACACAATTGCAAAAAGTCAATCCCCAGAATCACGTCATGCGAGGAGCGCGGAAGAACAGTAAACTCGGCATTAAAAACTCTCCCACCCAAAGACACGTCCACATGACACACACCAACCGGGTATAATGATTCACCACTGACTCCACGGAAACTTGTGCACTGGTCCCAACGAAACATAACCTTGCGTCCCAGAAGGCCTTTAAACCGCACACTCATGACCGAGACAGTTGCTCCCGTGTCGACTAAAGCCATTGTAGACACCCCATCAATCAGTACATGAACCTTATTTTTAAGCATGAAAATAGTTGAAGGCAGTTGAGTCAGCAGCGCAAATTGTCCAGCGACCTCACCTCCATCGGCCGCGCTGGTTAGTTTCCCGGCGGGGGCGACACGAAACGGCGCCGAGGCGACGGTGACGTGAATCGCGGCCGCGGGGATGGTGATCGGGAGGCTCGGAAGGCTGGTGGTGGCGTCAAAGTACGGTCGGAGGCAGGGGAGCGATAGCGGTTGCGGGTTCTTGCTTCTCCAACGTAGGTCTCCTGGGCGGTGCGTCGGTCCTCTCGGAAGTGGCTTCCTGAAGTGGAGTCTCCTGGCCACTGAGTACGCAGTGTACGGCCGCTAGGCCGCATAGTCGGCGCTGACGGTCCGTAGTTCGATGCTCGGCGTCGGCTACAGTACCTAGCTATGTGGCCAGGCACGCCGCAGAAGTAACAGACTGGCAAAGGGCGAACTTCGGGACGCGGATTCAAGTATTCTGCCGAAGACATCGGTTGAGGGTAACGAGGCTCTTCCCCTTGAAAGTCGTAGGTAGCGGCAAGTCTTCGTGGACGAAAGTTGCGGGGGCGTGCATCAAAACGTTGAGGGGGCGAATCATTGCATGGCCATGGTTCGGTCGTGTCGTAATGCGGTTCGTCCCTGGAGCCGTTAAGATCCGCAACGTTCACCGAGTGGTTCCAGGCAGCCGAATGGGGTTCCCAAAGAGTGTCTCGGAAAACGGGGAAGCTGCAACGGTGGCGCCGCATAATGTGCCTGTTCTTCATGCCGCTGCAGCTCCTCGCGGACTATCTGGCGGATGGCGGACGAAAGCTCTGGGTGCGGAGGACTCGTCTCAATACTTGCTACGGTCGTTACGTTGGCCATCCGTCCAAACTCTGGTGTAATTCGGCGAGTCTTCAGAGCCTCGAACGTACGGCAGTGCCGTATCAGTTCTGATACGGTGCTCAAGTTCTCTTTACCAATGAGGAAGTTGTACGCGTCTTCTGCTATTCCTTTTAAGAGGTGCCCCACTTTATCTTCCTCTGTCATTTGAGGGTTGACGGTTCGGCACAGCTTCAAAATCTCTTGAATATAGGTAGTGCAAGTCTCGCCCGACACTTGAGCTCTCTGGGCTAATGTGAATTCCGCACGTTTCTTCTCTGCGTCCGAGTCGCCGAAACATTTCTTGATCTCCTCAACGAAGCGCGTCCACGTAGTTAGCATGTCCGCGTGGTTGTTGTACCATACCAACGCCGTGCCGGTCAAGAAGAAAACAACGTTCCTAAGCTGATTGGCAGCGTTCCAATTATTGCAATGGCTTACCCTTTCGTAATTGGTTAGCTACTCATCCACACCTTCCTCTGCCTTCGCCGAGAACGTGCGTGGCTCTCGGTAGTGCTGGATAGGGACTGGGCTCGCTGGGGCACTGCTGGTGAGGGTGTGTTGCTCGGTGGCCATGATTGAGCGTGACGGCGAAAGTCCGGCGAGGCGACGGCTTCGGCGTAGTTCTTGTGCTGATGGCTCCGTCGTAGGTCGTGGGAGTTACCCAGCACAGCTCCACCAAATGTTACACACGAGGTGTTTAATGTCGAACCCGATGAATCTCTTTGATCCGAGCGTTTCGAGCGCGGTCCCGAGGCAGCTTGGCTCACGTCGTTCTCTTCTTTCTTTCCCCTGGTTGTCTGCGCGGCAGCCGTGGTTCAAGGCAAGAGCTCGTGACAATATATATATACACGCACAATCTATTGATGTCCATTCGTCGACTCTGGGACAAACCACAGCTGCAGCACATCGCATTCAGACAGACGAAGCGTCTATAGTGCGCCGACGCCCGTACCGCGTGTCCCTAGCAGAGCGAAAAATCATAGAAGAAAATGTCGCGGACATGCTACAACAGAAGGTCATCCGGCCCTCAGCTAGCCCTTGGTCATCTCCGGTTATTTTGGTTCGAAAAATAAAGAAGGTTCCGTGCGCTTTTGCGTCGATTACTGGGCCCTCAATAAGATCATTCGAAAGGACGTATACCGTGTGCCTTGCATTGACGACGCCCTTGATTCACTACAAGGTGCAGAATACTTTTCAAGCCTCGATCTGCGTTCCGGCTATTAGCAAATTGCAATGCACGAAGACGATAAAGAAAAAAACAGCGCTTGCCACCCCTGATGGACTTAACGTATTCAACGTCATGCCTTTCGGGCTATGCAATGCACCTGCGACTTTTGAACGCATGATTGACACCGTTCTGCGTGGCCTGAAATGGAAAACTTGCTTCTACTACCTGGATGAGATTGTCGTCTTTTCATCAACATTTCCTCAGCACCTGCAACGCTTAGATGAAGTTCTGACGTGCCATGCCGACGCTGGTCTTCAGCTCAACACGAAGAAATGCAGTTTCGCCAGCAGATCTATTAAGGTCCTGGGGCATGTCGTGAGCGAGGAGGGCATACGTCCTGACCCTGACAAGATTGCGGCGGTCCTTCGCTTGCCTCACCCAGAAAGGCCTAAACACTTGCGAAGCTTCCTTGGCCTCGCTTATTATTTCCGTCGCTTTATATGGAACTTTGCCTCCATCGCTGCGCCGCTACACAAGCTACTTGCTTCCAGTGTACCCTTTCTCTGGTCTCAAGAACGTGAAGCAGCCCTTGACATGCTGAAGGGCGCCCTCATGTCTGAACCTGTGCTTTGCCACTTTGATGAGACTGCACCGACTCTCTTGCACACAGACGCTAGCGGCCACAGCATCGGTGCCATTCTTCTGCAATGCGACAACTCTTCGCGCGAGAGAGTCGTTGCATACGCCAGCCGCGTACTCACCGATGCCGCGAAGAACTACACGATAACTGAGCAGGAGTGCCTGGCTGTTGTTTGGCCCATACAGAAGCTTCACCCCAATTTGCACTGGCATCATTTTACAATTATTACGGACCACCACGCATTATGCTGGCTTTCCACTCTCAAGAACTTCACTGGACGCCTGGGTCGCTGGACTCTCCGCCTGCAAGAATATGACTTTGACATTATTCATAAATCAGCCAAAAAACACCAAGGCGCTGACGCTCTTTCTAGTTGCCCGCTTCCTGCGCACGCACTCGACACCTCGGCAAATGTGTCGCAAAGCAGCTCTTCGGATGTCACTTCTACACCGGTTTCCTCTCTAGCCTCAACAGACCGCCTTTCTCCGGACGACGATCAAACATTTGCATCTCGCCAACGGGCAGACCCATATTGTCGGCGTATGATAGACCACCTCTCTGGCGCTTCGACACCAACTCGTACAACTCAAGCTGGACAATGGCGTGCTGTATCGGCGCATTTACCACCTTGACGGTCAACGCTGGGTGCCCGTTCTACCACGCTCTCTTCGAGCCCATGTCCTCGAAGCATTCCACGATGACATGACTGCTGGCCATCTCGGTTTCCACAAGACCTACGAGCGCATTCGAAGCCGTTAGTATTGGCCTGGCCTTTCTACTAGTGTGGGGAGATACGTCGGTTCCTGTTCTCCGTGTCAGCATCGCAAACTCCGAACCTCTGCTCCTGCCGGCGAATTACTGCCTATTCCGTGTCCCACCTCACCATTTGAGGTTGTTGGAATCGACCTTTACGGGCCCCTTCCTGTTACTGCAGATGGCAATCGATGGATAGTGACCGCCATCGACTACCTGATGCGCTACGATGAGACATCAGTGATCACTGGCTCAGCTTCGGAGGTTGCGGACTTCGTACTTCAAGCTATAATTCTGCGCCATGGTGCTCGTCGGGTACTGCTAAGCGACCGTGGAAAGGTCTTTCTTTCGCAACTTTTAAACGAAGTGCTGCGCGCCTCTGGTACCACCCACAAAACAGCGTCGAGTTACCATCCACAGACTAATGGCTTGACAGAGCGATTTCATCGCACGCTTGCCGACATGATCGCCGTATATATTCAGCCTGATCACAAGAATTGGGACAAGCTTCTACCATTCGTCACTTTCGGCTACAACACGGCTGTTCAGCGTACCACCGGCTACTCGCCATTTCCCTTCTAGACGTTTCTTTCTTCGATTCTCCTGTCAACCCATCTGCATCGTCTAGCGAAGAATTCGTTTCACGACTCGCCCAGTGCCACCAGCGCGCTCGCGTCAACACAGCAGCCAGACAACAAGATCGGAAGATGATTTACGACACCTTCCATCGCGTTGTGTCCTTCCGTCCTGATGACGAAATACTTCTATTGACGCCCCTTCGCACGCCTGGTTTGTGCGACAAGTTCCAGCCGCGATTCATCGGGCCCTACATAGTCCTGGGGCAGACATCGCCCGTCAATTATCGCGTGACTCCTGTTGTCGCCGCCACAGACCGCCGTTGTCGCAGCACCGAGGTCGTTCATGTGTCCCGCATGAAACCCTTCCCGCGTCGTTCTTCGTCGCCTTGACTTGCGGCCAGGATGGCCGCTTCCACGTGGGGGGGAAATTAGTGTGGGCGTTGTATATCATCATCATCATTCTACGTTGCTCGAGTTTCATCTTCAGTTATGTGTGATCATAATTATCGGGTGTGTGCCTTTGCTGGTTCGCTCCCGAGTACTCCGACCGAATAATCGTCGTGTCCACAGAGACGTCATCATATATATATATATATATATATATAAATTATAAAGGAGGTTTATTTCACGAAAGGCCGATGAAGGGTCGAGCGTTTCACCGAGCACAACCTCTAAGCTCGAGCTTCTGTGTCACGCGATGCAGTTGGCAATCCTGCTGCCTAAGTCTAGGCGTCCTTCTTCATTACAATTGCCCCATCGGAAAAAGAAGCCATCCTGGCGACTTAGTCTGCAGATGAGGCCACAGAATCATGATACGGCTTGAGCCGCTGGACGTGGACGATTTCGCGGTTACGACGACGCATGTCGGAAGACGGTATCAGTGGCTCGATCAGGCAGTTGACGGGAGAAGTTTGCTGCAAAATGCGGTGTGGTCCATTATATTTAGGAAGTTTTGAAGCAAGTCATGGTGTGTGGTTCGGTACGGACAGCCAAACGAGGTCTCCCGGTAGAAAAGTTGGGGTCGAGTTGCGGGCATCGTGTTTTGACTTTTGGCGACTTTGATCGTCCGAAACGTCTGGGTGGTAGGGCAGAATGGTATCAATTGTATAGGAAGGATGGCGGCCATAAAGAAGATAAAAGTGAGAGAAACCGGCAGTGGCTTTCGTAGCTGTATTGTAGGCGTAGGTGACGAAGGGAAGAACTAGGTCCAAATTGGAGTGGTCGGATGCGATGCACATAGCGAGCATGTCCCCAAATGTGCGATTAATGCGTTCTATGGAATCATTTGTTTGGGGATGAAAGGCGGTGCATGTGCGACGAACAATAGCACATTCAGCAAGCAATTTCTCGAGAACTTCAGACAGGAAGGCGCGGCCTCGATCGCTTGGGAGTTCACGAGGGCCTTGATGACGAAGCACAAAACAGCGCCGTATAAGAGTGGTGATTTCCTGCGCAGTAGCAGCTGGGAGGGCAGCAGTTTCTGCATAGCGTGCCAAGTGATCAACGGCAACTATAATCCACCGGTTGCCGGACCTAGTCAAGGGAAGAGGCCCTTATAGATCGACACCAACGCGATCAAAGGGTTTGACCGTCCCGCCGTCCGCAAACTTCGAGCTGAGCAGGGTTTGCGCACCCGCGCGCAGTTAACCGGTGAAACATTAACCAGTTACATCGAAGAGGTTGTCGATCTGTGCAAATGCGTCAATGCCACCATGTCGGAAGCGGATCGAATTAAGCACATCATGAAAGGCATTCATTATGATGCTTTCCAAACCCTCCTGGTTAAGAGCCCGAACAGTGTTGCCGACGTAAACCCTTCGTCAGAGCTACGACGAGTTACGCAAGCAGTGAGCTTTGACGAGGCCTTCTCCTGCAACCGATGCGTCAATCTCCAACCTGGCCATTACTTCCGACCAGGCGTCGCTGCTCACGCAGATCAAAGCCTTTGTCCGCAAAGAAGTCGCCCGACAGTTGTCCCTGGTACCCTTCACCCAGATGCCTGCCAGTCCTTTGCCTTCCACTCTGCGCAACGTCATTCAAGGGGAAGTCGCTGAAGCACTGTTGGTTGCGCCCCAGCAGCAGTTTGTGGCCGCTCCACTCACTTATGCTGCGGTAGCTTCCACGCCACGCCACGAGCCGGTACAACCTTTTCAGCAGCCCATGCGCCGTCCTCCTCCTCCCATCTCCTGGGTCGGCGCTCCTGTTGCCAACCCGTGGCACACGCACGACAATCGGATATGCTTCGCATGAAGACATCTCGGACACGTCGCAAGGTTCTGCCGCCGTGTGCAAACGCTCGGCAATGAACTACAGGCGCCTCGTTACCCGGTCGAGTCCAATGCTCACTACACTCCATCCGACCCACCGCCAACTCGTACTCCGATTGATAGTCCTCGTTTCGACCATCGCCACTCGCCATCCCCGCGTCGCCGGTCGCTTTCACCGATGCGTCGGCGGCCCGTATCTAGCGACGTTGGAAACTAGATGACGCAGTTCCCGAGGCAAGAATTGCGCCAGCTTCGAAATGCCTAATGGCATCTTGGGCTGGCTATTTCGGAGCGCTCTAGACCGCTCTCGCGAGCTGCTTTGTCTTCAGCTGGTTGAAAGAGGTTGCGCGCCTTGCGTTCGGCTGGTTTTTTTTCGATCGCTCTCGTCCATGTGCCAGCGCTCTGAGGCACTCCGCGCCCTGTCGTCGGAGCAGTTGTCGAGATGAGATCGCTTCTAGCAACGTCATCACAGCACAGCGTCGCCGTTCTTGGCGACGGTCCACCGTGGCCTAGGCAACCTAGGCCACAGCATGCTGGTGTCTCAACGAACGGTCATCCCACCGGCGCATCCACCGGTTTAACTTTAGATAGCCGAAACAACGGACGTTATCAGTCGCCATGTGGTTTCGCATCTGACATTTCCTCCTCGTCGTCACAGCGAGTCACATGTTCGGCTTGCGCGCTTGTCCTCGGCCTCTGAGTTCGGGGAACGCCAGATCTGCACGACTCTGCTTCGGGGAATGGATGCCACCAGTCGAAGATACCATCACATTCTTCATTATAATATATATATATATATATATATATATATATATATATATATATATAAGGATTGCCGCGAAGCTTCGTACTGTTTATATATATATATATATATATATATATATATATATATATAAGGATTGCCGCGAAGCTTCGTACTGTTTGGTTTGAACGCGGCGGGCATTCTGTTTGAAGCGACGCCTTTCTGATGCTACTGCCTTTTCGCGCTTGGTCCGTGGTGAGAGCGACGGTCCACTCACGTTATCAACGGCATCAGGCGGCCGTGAGCGGCAGATCATAAGACTAGTATAGAATAAGCCTAACGCATCGCTACAAAATACAGGCCCTGTTTATCGACGTCGGCCGAGCACGCTTGTCGGCGGCGGTGTTTATCACCGCCGCCGAGTTGCACAGTCATAGTAGGCGCATATCAGCCTAATGAAGTGTTTCTTGGAGGAGCCTTTATCTGCCTTCGTGACTTCTGGTCCACCTTCACCACAACGTGAGAATATATATATATATATATATATATATATATATATATATAGTTCAACAAATAGAAGCACGTCGGAAAAAATTATAAGAGGACTTTACTGATGTTTCAGCCGGGGTCCGGCCTTCATCAAGGGTGCGATTGCAAGCACACTGAGCTCAATTTTTACATTTTCTTCGTAAGAGTGCTAAAAATATAAAGGAAAAAGTAAAATAAAAACAAAAAAGACATACAACAAACACGTGAATGGAAACTTGCGCGTACACAGAGTGGCATTATTAAAAAAAAAACATTGAATACAAAGCCGTGAACACAATCCCGTAAAACGTGGGTAGCCGATGACCACAGGCACCCACAGGTTTAGAGTCGTCATGAATGTCTTCGAAAACGACGGGCATATACAGTGGTGCTATAAAGGGGTACAAGGTTGCGCGTACATACAGTGGCATTATGAAAATATATTAACAAAAAGAATGCGAGGGGTTGCGCTGCCAGGAGAGTATTTGACCACAAAGACGGTCAATACACCCTCACTGTAGGACTCCGGCACTAGTGGTGGAGGTCACAGTGCCACACATTCCCTGTGTACTGTTTGCTGCTGTGTGCAGCACGAGAGGATCAGTAATGTGGAAAGTTGGGCAAATTGGTGATTAATCACCATACTGTATTGGTGAAGCAGCGCACTGACAAGGACAAAGTGGAAAGTCGTGTATTGTGTCTCTTCACTTTGTCCTTGTCAGTGCGCTGCTTCACCAATACGGTATGATGAGCACGAGAGGAATCAAATCCAGTTAGGCGGCATGAAGTTGCCTTTTCTCTAATTTCCTTAAAGCAGCCTTTTGGGCTGATTGTACCAACTATGAAGAGTATGTAGGGGTCAATATTCTGTCAAAAATAAAACATTAGTATTGTTGTTATTATTATTAATATTATTACAGTACCATTATCATCATCAGCTTCTGAATCAATGATTATGCTTTGCTTCTTTTCAAACGAGGACAAATACCTTTCCCAGAGATCTTCCATTACTGCTGTATCGCGTTAGATTACTGCAAATTTTAAGTCTGGCAATTTCCTAATTTCGTCATACCACCTTGATACCTGTCATTTGGACGAATGTAAATTTCATTGCGGTAGAAATTATATGGACCCTCCAGGCGCATTTATGGTATCGCCGTGTGGTTACGTATAAAGTCCAAGGTCCATAAGGTGGCAGCCACACGCTATTTGTTGTATATACTCAGTGAATTTTGTGTGAGGGTGAGCCTGCGATAACGCCACGATCTCGCACACGCAAGGGAGGGAAGCGGGAAGGAAGCGCGCTGTCGTCCGTCGCGCGCAACGCTCGGGGGGAGGGTAGGGAGAGGGAGGGGGGAATTCTACTCCGAGCGGCCCCGCGGCAGGGTAGAGAGGGAGGGGAGTGTTCGACTTCGACCGGTGCGGGCGGCGGCGCGCGCCTAAAGGCGCAACCACAAGGGAGAAATCTTCGACGGATTTTCGGCGTCGGCGCCAACCGGCGGCACGCGGCGGCGGTTGGCGGCACAGAGAATGCGCCGCCGGTTCACGCTCGCTCGGCGCCGCAAGACCGAGCAGTCTAGGGTGCCTCGATGCCCAGCGCCGCCGTCCAGGGTGGAGACAACCCCGCTGGCGCCGCCATATTGAGTCACACGAGCTGAGACTCAGCTACGCTTGCGTTTATAAATAGTGTTACTCGCGGCGCACTTCCAAGTGTTTTGCCTTGATGAGGATTTTTTTATCGGTATCACATCTGCACATCTTTATAACCAATAGCCGTTAACTCGTCGAAGGGCCATGACGTAAATGTATGGCGTCGGGAACATGCCCCAAGTTGCCTAATCCAATTTACATCTAACATGCCGTGTGTATGTTTGAAATACGCACTATTTTTTTTTTTTGCTCTTCGATGCTTGGTATATAAGGTTTGCGACCCCCTGTGTGTGGAACTTTTTCTTTTTCGCTGTTGTATTTTGGTTTACACGTCACGCTTCCTTTACTGTAGCCAGCCACTCGCGCACGGCGGTTAGTTTCCCTTGCGTTGCGCGTGCTCTTCGCGTTCGTTCCAATTATTTGACGATATCTACGCGCAATTTTGCTTTTTCTTGCCCACAAAACTGTGTGCTGACAGGATTAAGCTGGTGTAAAAATAACTGCGATGTGAAAATAAGGTTTAGTTAGTGCTGTAGAGAAACATATAACGTAACTTGTCTGTGTCAATCTTGCGTAGTACACACAAGAAACCAAACGATGCACAAAATACATTTACTTATAATGTCTAGTACAATCAATCATGAAAGAGATATGTACATGAAAAATTATGTGTACTGTGTGGCTCCTGAAGGTTATGATGAAAGACGAGATAAAAAACATTCGCAAGGTAGGCTCGACACACAATTCGGGATAGTGAGAGTTCTTTTTTTAATTTATTCATTACATGGGGGGGGGTTTAAGTGAGTACATCAACCTTATTACACACAATATAAATCGAAAACAAGAATGCAAACAAGAAAAAGCAACCGCGGGTAATATTAATCAAGATATCCAGCCAGAATACATCAGCTACCATCGAATACGTCGCATCAGCCAAACACATCGATGGCGAGTACAGAACATTTTATAAATAACCATTAGAACACTGATAACTACATTGAAAAAATAAACAACACTGCATACATATCGCGTACAAAAACCGTAAATGAAACTAAGACAGTCAAATACAGATTAGCAATGTTTTTCACTTCGAAAATATAGTCCATGATGATGTAGGGCTGTTGACTTTAACAGGCGGCGCCCATCCTGTCGATTTCCCTCGTACTGGTCCTCTTCAAAGTGTTTCTAAGTACAAGTAAAACAACAAAGTGATTATTGATATGAAAAGTTGCCTTGTAAATACAGAGAACACATTACAGTGCTTAAAAATACATTTTCGCAGAAGTAATGTTGTATTACCTCCCTTCACACGTTTCGAAGAAATGCACAGGCTACAACAGACACCATGCCAGAAAGCGCCGAAACATTTTGGTCTCATGATGCCCCTTAACTCTACTACACCTGGGCATACCGTGCACAGGCATTTAAAGACCGTCACAGTACCCACTACGATCGGGAATGAGCACGAATAACCATCGGCTTACGAGCACCACGCTACAAATATATTCGTCTAAAAAATCAGCTATATAACGTAACAACCTGAGATCCGCAAGATATCTGCTGAGAATAGAGAAAATCACAATGCTTCGCTTGCCACGTACACAACAGCCGCTCTCCCCAGAAGAAGCACAGTGTTCTTTGGTCCCAAATAACCAGTAGCGAAAAAAGAAAGTGAGGGGGAAAAAAAGAAAAGAAACAGGAGACACACGATGTGTGCTTCCCGTGAAAAAGTAAAATAGGTGGTGTACATGAGGATTTGTAGCTAATGTAAGGCTATTTCGCGGCGAAGCATTTTCGTCAGTTCTTAAAATAAGGGTACTACTCGCATCGACTGCGCTGATCAAAACGGCAAAAGCCTATGCGACGCGCGCTCGCAAACCATAGGCTACTCAGCATCGGTGCAGTGCTTAGTTCGTGAGTGAACGTAGGTACGTGAGCGAGGATCAGAGAATACTTTCTTATTTATCAAAAACACGATGCGATATTCTAAACTTTCTTGACACTTACCTCGCAAATGTAGGAGTTATCCGTTGCCTTCCAGTGATACCGCTTTACTTGGGCTTCCCATCTCTTCCTTCGCTCTGGGTCCCGGGGGAAGCGTAAACAACGAAGCCCTTTACGCGTCGATCCGGTGCACTTGGGAACACAACAGCCCGTCATGTCGACTCGATGCACTGGACAAGCTTGTCATGCATGCGGCTGAACACTGTCCAGCAAGTAGAAGCGTCAGCGAAGCATCCGCGCGCACTGTGTCTCGAACTAAGCACCGGCACCAAGCACTCGCAACCGCTTGCTGTGACTCAAGATGGCGTCGCAGCGAGAAAGCGGCGGCGCGGGTGCGGTTAAAGGATGGCACCACCCTGAACGGCGGCGCTGGCATCGAGGCACCCTAGAGCAGTCCAGACTTCAGCGCCGACGGCGGAAGTGGCGGTAGACGCAAGAGGCAAATAAACAATGGCCTCCGAGACGGCACGACGCGCAATGTGAGCGAGCTCGGAGGCCATTTACAAAGCGAGCTTCCGGCGTTGCCTTCCGCGAGTGCCTCGTCCGCGTCCCAAACAGCCGATCGCTGGCGCGTGCTCCGGCCATTGCAAATGGTGCAGCATTTGTACGGTATCATAGACACTCATGTACTCTTTCCAGACAGGGACATGCAAGGAACGCCGAAGTGCACATCTAAGGCCCGTCCACGTTACCGGCACGCCAACTCGCCGTACGCGGGTCGCCGTTTGACGGCAGTTTCGCTCGCGAGCGGCGAGATTTCCTTGCCATTAGACAGGATGGAACCGGGACCCATTTGTGCTGCAGCCGTACAGCGAAGTGGCCAATCAGTGACCGAGAAGTGGTCACCCTGGCACCGACGGCAGCCTCATCGCCGCTGATCGTTCGGCGGCACCGATATCGCCGCTAGGCCTTCTCCGGCTCACTCGAAAGCGAAAGCTGACGGCGCTTCGGAATGAATCACCGCTCACAAGCCGCGATATTTTCTCACCGTTGTTGTCGCTCTTCGCTATAATGATACACAAACAAGACAATGCGCTGATATTAGCGGTGCTGTCGGCTGCGATGCGGGCACAACTGAGCCGGTCGTCTGCCGCCGGTAACCGTGCACTGCAGCGGAGCTCGAGAAGTATCGGAGCTCTCGTTCGTGTTTAACAATCGACAGTGGATATCTTTTTTCATACAATGTAGAATTTACGCATCACGTTATCTAGCGGAAAGTATTTTGCTAGGAACAGAAGCTGCTGGTGATGCTATCCATGCTATGTGACTGGTGCTACATTTTTCAGCACAAACAACCGGCACTAGAGCTACGGACAATTTTATGAAGTTTTAAAACTGCAAGAAGCCCTTGCTTAGTAAAAACAATTGTTCTGTTAGCGCCACATCTTGCAAAACTGACCGGCTAAATTCGGGGCCACGGATCTGGCCACATTGCGCCACGCTTGAAATACGTCGAAGCCGAGAGTGTCTTGTGGTTGAGAGCCGTCAATAAACCTCGTTGAGCGTCCACGCCGCGTGCCGCCGGCCGGCGCCGACGCCGAAAATCCGTCGGCAATCCGTTCCTTGTGGTTGGGCCTTAATGCCCCTTAATGTTGGAAAGTACCGGCGCTCTTTGAGCTATACGCCGCAACACCCACGCCGGAGCCATCAGCCTCCTCTTTTAACACGAAAGTGTTTTATTCCGGGGTCCACCAAGACTTCACTGACGTATTTCCGTCACGGAAATACGTCATAGAACATAATACAAAGAAAGAAACCAGAAGAAAAAGTTCCACAAACATGCAAAATTTGGGAATCGAACCCACGACCTCTCGGTCCGCGACGATAGATCGCCGAGCGTTTAACCCATTGCGCCACAAACGCATTCGCAGAGAGCTACACAGACGCGCCTTATATATCTAACACTCCTCCGTGTACCCGCGCTCTTGCTCGGGGCGGTGCCGCCGCCTACGAGCAGAAAAGAGAAGTACTGCATTATGACACTAAAGCCCGGGATACATGGAGCGAACTTTCTCGACGAACTTCACGCGTCAAGTAACGACGCGGCGACACGACGCAGGATGTTTGCTGTGTTGCAATACATGCGGCGAACGCCGCCGCGCGTTGGCCGCCGTGTTGGCGGCGGTCCCGGCCGCCCGCTTCGAACTGAATTTGGCGTTGTCCTTGTAGAATTCACTTAGTTGGAAGCAAATGACTGCGTAAACGGCTTTCGCTTAGTCTCAGGCCGCTTCGACGACAGAGTATTATGGATAACCTTGAGTAGTTTTCGAGATCGCTTCTCGTTTCGAACGCGTCTAAGCCTAGCGAAAGAAATATCCGATGCCAACGTCATCTATCGGGGAAGTCGGGAGATAGGCATGACGACAGCATGTGGCCTCTGAGATCAGAAGATTTCTGTTGAAGGTTGTTGTAGAGAGCTTGCACTGCTTGTCTGTTTCCTCGCAGATCAGCGGATATGGGATGTACAAATACAACGCGATTCCTGAGAGATCATACTAGGAACTACTCAATCGGTGCAGAGACATGCAGACACGGCAACACCAACGCGATTGCAGACGACGCGAAAAGGCGCGCGCGCGCGAAACACCAGCATGCATTGCGACCGGAACTAGTGCCTCCTGATTGGCTGTCGTCCACCGCTGCGCGCTAGACGCTTCCGGCGGCGGCGTTCGCCCGACGAAAATGTTTGGACAGGCAGATCGGCTGCGGACGGCAAATTTCTTGACGCCGGCCGTTGGACGTTCGCCGCCCGACGAAGTTCTTCGCTCGGACGCCGGTTATTCGCTCCATGTATTCCGGCCTTAACGCGCACCGACAGTGAACGCTTCGGTGGTCTCAGCACTACGACGCCTCGATGCCAGCATTCGAAGGGACGCTGGCATCAAGAAGCACTACCAACGCCACCTAGGTGGCGTTCACCGTACTCAGCACAGCGGAGCGTGGCCTCCGCAATTAGCTCTGAAAATGTTTCTGAAGTTGATCGCGGAGGCTGCAATTACGACGCGCTGTACGCGCTGATTTGACTCGGTGACGATTCAGTTACGTGCTTTGTCTTGCGCGTTGTATTAGTGTGTCAGTTACGTGCTTCGTCTTTCGCGTTGTGCTAGCGTGTGCAGCGTAGTGCAGCTTCCATATGCACGACGGTTGCTCATGGTCATCGACGTTGGTAGTCGTGATGGAGGAGACGTGCCACCAGGCGTCAGCGTGGGTGCATCAACGCCTAAGGGCGCTTTAGCCACAAAACACTTCTCCCCCTCTTACGCAGAGCCAACGCATCCGCCACGCTGAATGGCTGCAGCGCACTACCCTGTCAGGTGACTCTGACGTCACGCAAACTGCGCGAAACTTGTTTTCGCGCGCTTTTAGTTCCTCGCACCCGCCATGCGCCTTCCAAGCGGTGGTCACTCTGCCGCTCCGAACGTGTGTGTTCCTAGGGTTTTCCCTCTTTCCGTAGGAATCCGGGCTTCGTTCTCCGTGGAAATGCTTTGCTGCTGCACGTTTCAATGCAGCGGCAGGTCAGAGAGAGGGCTAGCATTATTTTCTTTCCCCCGAGGAGAACGGAATGTCGTGCGCCGGAGCATTTGCTCCATAACATCGGGAGCAAGGATTTTGCTCTTTCTAAGCACGTCGTTCTTTGCGAGGTGAAGCTAACTACTTTCCTTGTATTTGTGGGTGAAGTTGCATGGAGATTTTAATGCTCATTGCATAGCCGGACTCTTCGTTAAGTTCAATACAGATCACCTGTAACTGTGCATATTGTGAGCCGCTGAACTTTTTTGTTGACTCTTTGTGCCGTGACAAAGCTTTTTTGTGCTATGGCGTGTGTTTTAGTTTTCAAATATATGTAACTTGATAAGTTAATGCCTGTAACTCCTATTTTGTAAGTGTGTGGCGTGCGCGCGCGCGCGCGCGCGCGCGTGTGTGTGTGTGTGTGTGTGTGTGATCCTTTTGCCTGATACTTGTGAAGCCAAAAAACTTTCTTGCTTTTATTGCGTGCTGCTTGTAGCTGTGCGAAGTTTCAATACGGTGAACATTTTTGTTTATTTTTGTTTTCGTACACATGCGAAGGCATGCACCGCAGTATATAAATGGATAAGTGGCTTTTCCTTTTAGTTACATGCATAATAAAATGTGCATGCTTGTGCCGTCTTTCTTTCCAAGAGTGCCAACAAATTCAAATGGAAGAAATTTGCTTCCTGCCATGCGTATACTTAGAGATCACTGTCATGTTTCAGCTCCATTTTACGAACGATCACTTTTAGCCGAAAGTATTGCAAGCCTATGAAAAGAACAAAATTGTAGCCCAGCGCAGTTCTTTATTTGTTCTCGGATTGGCCGGCGCCAAAGGAAAGAAACCTCGCGGCAACAAGGTGCCAACTTTCCAAGAAATGCTCAAAAAAGAAAAAAAAACCTTAAGGTACTGTTCAGTGGTGTTATACTGATTAATTATAGCATTCGTCCGCGTACCGTAACTACATAATGAAACGCAATGGACGGCGAAATACGGTTGTAAGAAATGAGACCACATGCGGAACTGGGATTAACGAAGAAATACACACATATTGCGCTGAAATACGGAGAATATTACGGTTTATTTGCCATATATCCCGTAGTTAACGGCGCACTCTTTTTCAAGCCTCCTACCGGTCCGGTCCGGAATCTTCGGCGCCGCCTAGATCATTCTGTAGTTCAGTGCCATCAGTTATAAAACACTGGTAGCCATTTTCATCGTGGAAAACGCGCGAATAAGAATTATTTTGTTGAATTAACCTAAACAATTATAATCTTTTCTGCATATAAGCTTATAAATGTGAGTGTGTTAAGCGAAAGTAAAAAAAGTCAATTAACAATCGCTTAGTGATATCTTAGCAGCAGCCGTGAAGTAAATAGCCATACGCACTGAAGCGAAGTTACGTATAGGGCGTGTACTATACGCTGATGCCCATAATGTACGCGTACAATCCAGGCACTTTTCATAATCTCCCTGAATTCTGATAAACATTACATCTTGAATTCTGTCAGTTAATTATCAAGCGCCATAGTCTTGGAAGTTTCCGTTGAGCAAACCTTTTTTTTTTCTATTTTTGAATTCCATGTCGTTTCATCGTAACGGAATATAGGCGCGTGCGTTAGCTTCTGTATTGGCTCTTTCGCAAACACAGCATGCATTTTGCACAGTGGCTTTGGTACAAAGGCTTTAGGCCCAGTACTTTTGGCGAATTCACTTTAAGTAAACTAACATTTCTTCTTGTTTACGTTCTTTCAGCTTTTTAAGAGCCATGATTATGAAACAAATTCTCGTGTATACTGTACGCTGCTTGCAATATATGCGCTCAATACACCTCCGCGTCACGGACAGCCCAAGTGGTGATGGAGGCCTCAGCCACCTGCTTGGTATTAATTTTTGCAGAGCGCTTCCGCTTGTATCGAAGTGTCTTAAAAAAATGGCACGAAGTTCTATCGGCAGCGTACTTTGGTCGTGGTCTACGCATTACTACTTTCCAGTCACCCTGATATAGTGTAACTGCTCTTTTGCAAGAGCATCGCATTCTCACTATTCATAAACTATTTCAATTAAACATGATAATTCTTGTCTACAATTCCCTTCACTCAAACATTCCTCAAAAATTTTTAGGACATGAACAACTTGCTAATCATAATAAAATTCGATTTGCATTAGCTAACAACTTCTTATTATCTAAAATGAGAACTAATTATGGTAAATTCACTTCTGCGTTAACAGCGATGTCTTTCTGGAACTGTATTCCAACGGACATAAAGCTGTCTCCTAGTATAGGCAGCTTTAAAAAGCATTTATTCTCATATTTAACATGTGAATGCTGTGACGTCATTTAACATGTTCTGTTTGCTTCATTTACGTGTACACCATTATATCTGTTTAACATTTCACCACATCTAAGTCCACTTGTTTCCTTGTGTCAGTACTTGTTAAAACTCTGCCCCTTGGCAACATTTCACTTCCCCTGATTTGTGTTGTTTTCAATTCTATACAAGATGTAATTCTGTTCAGAGTTACGCCATGTTTTCAGTTTACTTGTTTTCTTGCATTGATACGTGTTAACAATTCTACCTCTTTGTTGCATTTGCATTAACCTGAATTTTTTGTACCTTTTATTTGTTGAAACCGTAATTCTATCTCCTATTATATAATGTTTCAATTCTTTTGCTGTCGTGTGTAATCATTTGTAGACAACTTTACAACTTTGCGGCATCTGCTCTAACCTAATTTGTTTTGTTCTTAATAATTAGAACAGGCGGTCCCCTTACAGGCTTGAGCTTTGGAACGTCCTTCTGTATATCCTGTTACTGTGCTTTTATTTTCGTGAATGAATAAATAAAATTCTTCTTCTTCTTATGACAGTTTCACAAGGGTTAAAGGTTTCCCAAGGGTTAAAGTATCACAAGTGCGCACATTGATGCTAATACGGCTACAGCTAACCAAAGGAGGGTTCAGCGTGCCATGCGCACCGTGACGGCCCGGGGAGGGTAGATATCCGAGAAGAATTGAGGAGGAAAGTGCGCGCGCGGAGGAGAATGTCGCTACTTTCTAGATCAAGGGCTTTACGTGCGCTTGCCCAGGCCGCTGTATCTTGAAGCCATCTGCGTTGGGGACACAGTCCGCAGTGCGTTGTGTTTTCGCGGCTTAGTTCGCGTTTATACGAGGCGCAGCGATTCCTCACTCTAGCATTTTGACAGCGAGTTCCGCGGTCATCGAGTGAGCTGTGTTCATGTTTGCTTGTGCGCGCCTGAGACCATGCTTGTTCATTTAGTTAGTAGGTCTGTGTTTAGAAGTTTATACGGCCCATAAAACTACTATACTATACTATGTGACACCTAAGCCTAATGTGACCTACACTAAAACTGTAGGCGCACATCTTTTCATTCGTTCTCAATGTCGCTGTTAGAGTAGCATTCCTGCATTAAAACACGTATTCTTATCGACGTCCTCAACGATACGATAACTGATGCTTCCATCTGTGTCTCTTTAGGTGTCAGCGCGATAGATGTATTTTCGAAGTACTTCAGCAAAATCTCTCCTGTCAAGACTCCTGAAGAGGACAGAGTCATTGTGCTGAACCTTCCGAAAAGAGGATGAGGTTCACCATGACAAAAAATGAAATATCACAAGTGTATTTCCTCTATATAAAACTTTTAACTCAAGTAGTGTCCTACTGTGTGCAGTGTGCCTTTAGCAGTTTTTCGCTGTCGACTCTGTTTCATCACCATGTTAACATGTTAATTCAGATATGCTGTGGCACGGCCGCTGAATGAAAAAAAGGTGCGGCCTGCCGCGTCAGGCGCGCTCCTATGGGAGCGAACGTGACGGCCGCAGTTGCATTGTCGGCCGCTTGGCTGTGCCAAACGGCGCTAGCTGAGGGGGATGAAACGCGCCGGCTTGCACGCGCGACGGCAATTCTAAGCGCGTTCCTGACGCATTTGCTATGCCGATGCCAGACAACAGACCCCGGCGTGTGGCGCCGCGGCGGATCACACCGTTTTCGATGCACGCGGCAGGTCGCACCTTTCTTTTTTATCCAGCGGCCGTGGCTGTGGAATCCCAGTTAAGAAATACAGACCGGTTTGGTGTGTTCTGGCGTTTTCTAGTGTACCAGCATGGTCTGATGTGTTCTGGTGTGCACACCAGAATGACCTGGTGAGTGGTAATGTGCACACAAGAGTGCCTTGGTGTGTTCCGGGTGCGCACACCAGAACACTCTGGTATCATCTGGTGTGCACACAAGGACGGTTTATTGCTACCTGGTGCACACACCAGAGTTGTCTGGTGTGCAGAACACAGTAATCTAGTGTTAAAAGGTGTGCACACCACTGGGTGTGATGCTGTATGGCATTTATGCCAGTGTTTTGTGGTCAAAACTTCGCTTTTGCACTCCAGAGTAATGCATTGATTTATAAAGGTCATTTCTGTTTTTTGAATGATTAGGGTTTTTTAACGCGATGGCGGTAAGGGCCCCGTGTCACCGAAAATCCGGCATCAGCGTCGGTGTTGGCTTCGGCACCGGCGTTAAGCATCGGTGTCTAGCGAAATAAGCATGCCGAACCACATCATCCCGAACCACCCGGCCAAACAGCCCCTCCGCGTGGCGCAAGGCATTAGTGAACAAAGATTGAATTTCTCAAAGTAAAATTCGTCAGAAAAATTGAAAAGTACGACTTAACGACAACCTACAGGCGTGACAGCGTCGCATTGTAATTTGAAAATACGAGAAAAAAACTGATAAGCAGCCAGACTTTTTTAATGCTTTCGCGTTCCAGTCTTAAAGGCGTCCTCCAATTCTAATGGTGTTTCGCTGTACTTTGGTTCTAGGCAACATTGAGGGGAATGTTGACAACCGAGCCGTTCTACATTTCTAATGCTAAATTGGCTGTTTTCAAATTAGCTTAGTCTATAGATAGCAATTTACTTCTTTTATTTATTTCAACATAGTGTAGCCTCAAGGGCTATTCCAGGGAGGTGGGTACAGAGCACAAATTTAGCAAAGAAAAATTCACCAGCCCTTCCCCTGCCGAGAAAATGGGGGTAAGCGAAGCTTCTCGTGTACGTATCTGACCTTCGTCAAGGTAACGTTAAGTTCGACTTGTCTCGGTAATAAAACATAAACGTTTATTAAATGTATGTATCTAGGGTAGGAAACATACAACACAACGAAAGGAAAAGTTGCACGAAATGGAAACAAAAGTAGAAGGAAAGGGAAGGGAAACTTGTAGGTCAAGTACACACACGACAACCTGTGCTGGCCCCCATTTTCTCAACAGGGGAAAACCTGGAGATTTTCTTGCTTGCTCTATCTTTATTTTTTTCTCTCTCTTTCTCTCTTTCTCTCTCGCTTTCCCTCTCTCTCTCTCTTTATTTCTGTCTTTCTCTCTGTTTCTCTCTCTCTTTCTTTTTTGTCCCTGGTATGTGCTATTGAGCTTGGACCCTTTCTGCACAATCACCAGGATCGGCCCACTTTGCAGCGTGACACCACATCACCGCCAAAACTTGTGAGCCTATAAAGCTTCGCCTAAAGAAAGCGAAAACAAAAACAAAACAAGATGCAATACAAATAAGTGGTTAAAGTGTACAAGCGGAATTGAGCAGGTGACAAAGAGCGAACTTGACCGGGTAAAGTATTCCACAGTTTTATAGTGGGGACAAAACACTACTTAAAGGTCCAGGTGCGGTGATGAGAAGGAGACATAATCCGTCAGGATGGTCTTAAGTAGATATAGGTCTAGTAGTTGTGATGAAGCTGCTTAAGTAAATTGTGAAGAGGTAATTAGAGCATGGAAAAACCTGAATGATTCAAGGTGGCGACAGGAGGCGATAGTGGCAAGCTGAAGGTTTCAAACATGGGAACCATCACAATGGAAACCATTGCATGAAAACTGTGTCTTCAACTTACGACTGAAAACATGAGCTGAATGTTGCCATTGTCTACACTAGCACAAAACTTAAAATGACCACGAAGTTACGCATTTGCTAGCCAAAGTGCGGGATACACGACAAAGCTGCTTTATAAAATGCTGATACATTGTGTGCATAAAAATATAAATTGATATATTTTCTGGGTGTGTCAATTTGGAATCAAGTTTTATTGCTTCAATCGCCTGCGATTCAACTTTTACGACAAGAGCGGTAACTTCGATGGTTAATATATTCTTTGGCAGAAGCACAAGTGCCATAAGAATTAGTTAAATAATGTCAAACAAACAACTCGGTTCACAATATGCTTGTTTTATCCTAGTGTCTCGCTTCCACTTTGTTGGCTGATATGAAGCTTTGTAAAACAAGTAGTTTCAAAATATATGTGTGTATAACTGAATTTGTACCATTCCACACTTCATAGAAAGGCATGAAACAAAGCGGTTATAATGAAAGTTTTTGCTTCTAACTTCCATAAAACCAATTTCGAGTGATGTGCTCAAAGCCAGTACTCGATCCTCAAGTCTCTTCTTCATAATACTTGCTTTAATTTACGTTATATTATACTAAACCTTATGCGAGAGCCAGATCCGCAAAGTGAAGGGAAGAAATGGCTGATGTTTGCTAAACACAAACACAGTGCTTACAGATGGTTGGCAAAACTCAGACAACCACACACGTTTGCTAAGTAAATCTGTCATTTCAGCAGTAGTATGACATAGCAGCTCATTTTCTAGTGAGAAGATTGCTGCTCATGTCATGTTATCTACCATTGTCCAAACAAATGCAAATCTACATTCCACATGCACAACAATTGGCCGGCAAAGTCTATTCCCCCGGCAAAGTTATTGGCCGGCTTCATCCATGGCCTGTGGTTTGTAAGTCATGAAGGAAAAAAATTATTACAAAACAATTATTTCAGCCTGTGCAGAAAAAAAATCCTTCCACACAAGCAAGGATATTTTTTTCTGCACAGGCTGAAATAATTGTTTTGTAATAATTTTTTTCCTTCATGACTTACAAACCACAGGCCATGGATGAAGCAGATTTTGTGTATACATAGAAACAGATCTACCGAGTAACTATGCCCAGCACGACATATCGTACTCCTGAATTCATGTCGAAGCAATGCAACGCATAATGTTGAATAATATCTCAAAGCGTCTTTTTAACTCGTAAAGACAACAGTGCATGCAACCATTAAAATTTTCTACTTGGAACAAATGATACGAAGAAATGATATGCAATTCAGATGAGTAGATAATTACATTTGCCTTTAACATGGTGCAAGCCCCTCAGCACCGAGAACATGCTGAGATATTGACACATCATAGTAAGATTTATGTACCGTAACAAGTGTAGATAATTCTCTTTCCCCAGAACTTGACATGCCTTCTCTTCATCTTCTATACCAGTACCAAAACTTCCTAAGTTATGCTAAGGCTATTCTCTTGCACACCTACATGGCTTTGACAGACCTGCACGTTTAAGTGCAAGGTGTAGTGTCATTATAATGTAAATGGTATGGTTTCAATTTTGAAACTGTGTAAATCTGCAATTGCTTACCATCATAATTATTAGGCCTTGAAAGAGCCACGCTGCAACTGGCTATGCTGGGGGTAAATATTTAATTTAGCTTAAAGATGGAAAATGATGAAGAGCGAAACAAGGAATACAGCCATGCACCTCTAAAGTGTGGCATTCTCTTTGATTGCGCTGCCCTTACACGAGTGGCTGTGCCTGCGTACTCATTTTTTGGAGGGGTGCACAACTGAACACAGTGCTGTTCTCGATGTTTAGAGCTGGATTGATAAGATCTCGTAAAATTACCACTCACTGCTAATATTCTAAGAATAAAAAGCCGGATTATTTCAACGCCATTAAACACATTTTTACTATCAAGCAAGAACAGCTTCAAAAGGACATTCATTGAGCAAGGCTAACACAATGGCAATGTAACGTCATCGAAATGTGTGCGATCACAGATGCAGGTAAATCGCATAGATAATGAAGGAACACTAAATAAAACTGCACGTAAACGGCAGCATGAATTCGCTGGAATGCACTGAAGCACTTGCATGTAAACACATCGTGCACCGCCGCATATTTCTAGCCCACACCGCATAGGACACATGGGCGCAGCTAAAACATGTCGTTTTTCCGAGGAATATTCGTGGGTCGCACGAAAACACAGAAGGCACAGACGTCAGTAGCGCAACCCGCGCACATTAAACGCACCGACACGAAAGCAAGAAACTGATAACATGGGTGTCACCTTCTGCACCACACAAGCGAAGAACCATAGTAGATTTGATGATTTCCGACTGACAGAGTTCCAACGCGTACGGTAACATCGCACACTGCACATGTATATTTCGGAGAACGTGTCAACAATTTGTGAGGCTATAGTTGACTGGTAACTACAGCAGGAAGCTATATAAAACGAAGTGACGGTGCAGGTAGCACAGCTTGGACACAGCTGACCAAAGCCCAAATCCTTAAAATGACGCCCCAGAGACGGCTTCCTATGGATAGCATAACCCAATATCGAAGGCCATGCTTTGGCTGGCTGCAGACGGCAGAAGCGATTTAAAATTGAAAATACGTTATAGAACTTCTTTCTACGCCTAACTATAGCGTAAAATATAGATTGTACGATGGTTGTTTTTGTTTCGCAACATCTACGTAGTTGGGCGCTACTCGGCACAAAATGTGAGTGTACGTATTAATATACCAGGCATCACAGAGGCCAGAACCGCCTCACAATTATGCAGGTGGCGCCGTTGTTTTTCCTCCTAGCTGGTCGAACAGGTAAATATGAGAAGCGATCGCTGAACGACAGAAAGAACCAAGGGACGCAAGGAAACAAGGATGATCCAGCAGTAGGAAGGCCAGTCAGACCACAGGCAGGCAAAAAAGCGCAGCGGCCGCAGGATAAAGTAGCCAGAGGAGAAGAAATCTGTGGTTCAAACACAGGTCCAAGGAAAGATAAAAGGTGAAACTGAACGTTCGTTGTCAGAAATATGTCCTGTACTGGATAAACAAATGTTCGCACCACTCTTCTGCCTCCCACATTGCAGCAACTTGTCATCCACAGAATAAACGCAAACCGATTGGTTATTCTAGTAAATACATACTGCAGCGTGAAACTGGGGTAGTGTGATCCGCGCATTCTAAATATATAGATATTTGATGCATGGTATAGTTTTGAAAACGCGCCAGAAGGCACTAGTCGGCTTCTGAAATAAAAGCAGCACTATTAGAGGATCAATGTACGTCTTTCCTTATCCTCTCATCATTAGATAGGTTGGTCATGCTAAAGGGTTCTGATGTGGGTCATAGATGCTGTCGATTTCGCCTATATTTCTCACCGTTTTCAGTGAGTATTGTGTAGAGACGTGGTGAAATTTGGTCGAGCACTCTGGCTTTTAGTGACCATCCTGTGTCGCATTGCACACGGCACCTGGCTGAAGGATTACAAGCCGTACTTTTGCTCATGCACGTTGAGGTTGCTTTGTAATTTTTCGGCTGTAAAGTGGGTTAAAGTCGAGAAGACCCGACCTCAGGCGGCGGTTGATCAGCAGTTCACCTGGTAAGCCACCCCATTCAAGAGGAGACATGCGAACGTTCAGATGCAATGAATCGAATCTAAGTCGCCCCCCCCCCCCCCCCTTTTCCGTTCCCTTAAGTTCTCTTTCCCCAGAACTTGACATGCCTTCTCTTCATCTTGTATACCAGTACCAAAACTTCCTAAGTTATGCTAAGGCAATTCTCTTACACACTTACATGGCTTTGACAGACCTGCACGTTTAAGTGGAAGATGTAGTGTCATTATAATGTACATGTTATCGGTTTCAATTTTGAAACTGTGTAAATCTGCAATTGCTTACCACCATAATTATTAGGCCTTGAAAGAGCCACGCTGTGACTGGCTATGCTGGAGGTAAATATTTAATTTAGCTTAAAGATGGAAAATGATGAAGAGCGAAACAAGGACTACAGCCATGCACCTCTAAAGTGTGGCATTCTCTTTGATTGCGCCGCACTTACACGCGCGGCTGTGCCTGCGTACTCATTTTTTGGAGGGGTGCATAACTGAACACAGTGCTGTTTGTTGAAGTGCGCGAGTCCCTTTTCTTCCAAATTTCTCAAGCACGTTGTGAACTCCTCTCCGAGACTGATAAATTACCACAGTCATTGATACCATAGCTTTAGAAGTTCTGCCAACAGTTAACAGCACGCACATAATAATGGTGTGCCTATATACAACTGTACCCCTAATTCACTGCTCCTCTCTTTCAAGGCTATTTTTCACCTTTCCATCAGAAAAATAGTTATCCTGTGTAAAGAATTTTAATGTTTCAAAAAGCAACATCACTTAAACACTATTCTCTGTACAATATGAGACACGCACTAGTAAACTTTTTATGACCCTTTTCCAAGCTTCTTACCCGCTTAAGATCACATTTTCCAATAGCACGTTGACACCATACTGCATCAATGTCTGTTTCCCAGGCTTTATCCACAAAAGCCACCCTTGAAATGTCAAAATGCAAAACAAAAAGCTACCTGCAATCGCTGGTGCAATATACATGAAAAATATTTAACATAAAAAGATTTTAATAGCTATTCAACTTGGCTAGACATATAAATAACAGGAGTTATTGTTAGATGATGTACAAGCTGTTGCCATGGAAAACCTTATATATAACGTAGAATATTAACTGAGGGCTCATTCTGAATAAACAGATTTTGCTAGTATAAGCGCTATACATCAGATATTTGCAGAAAAGAATTAAATTTTTGACTTAGAAAATTACATACCGACCGACACACAAATATCGAAAGAGTGGCTACAGAACAGTAGCTATTATGACAAAGTAACAAGGACATTACCTTTGCATTTGGTGAACTGCAGACTCCTTTATATTTTGCCTGAACAAGCACCTCTGCTAAAGTGGTAGCATGGGCCACCTTTTTCACCACTTCATCGCCACTCCAAATTTTAATAAGTGACATAGCGGACTGTTTCCTGCAGCCGACCAGCACTCGACGAGCGAAGAGGGAAAAGCGTGTTCCTCTGCATTTCCAACAAAATCACAAAATTGGAATGGGAAATATGGCAACTTTCGGGCGACATGTTCATCATATAGCTTTCAAACATCGCACCTGGCTGACAAGCACGCCGTTTAGTTGTTTATGATAACACGCGACCACCAGCTCCACTTTCGCTGACAAGAATTTCTTTTTTCCCGCCCAATGCCACGCTGCACTTGCTGCGCGTTTTGAACTAGTCGCCTGAAAGCTGCTATGATTAATTATTCATGGCACCTAACATATCAGAAAGTACCCGAAGTGGGCAGAGAGTACACCACCCTCACCTACCTAATAAAATAAAAGTAGAAAGCTTTCATGGTTATTAGACGACAATTGCGATAGCTACCACGAATTTCTGAGCAAATAACTGGGTTAGTTGTCATGGAATACCTGTATCTTGCGAAAACGTTTATAAACATGTATTTGCATGTACCCTCGTGTTCTGTCACATTAAGTTCCATATCCTATAAAGGTTAGAATATTTGCACAGTTTTTCAAAGAGTTTCGGGAAAAAAACGTGTTCTCTTCTTCAAGTTTTTTTTAACGGCGATAAATCTTTCGGAAATGTTGCACCAGTAACCGCTAGACTAATGACGTATCAGCATTGGGAGCATGACGGAAGCCGTTATAGGCCCAAATGTGAAGCAATTGCAACTATTAACTGCGTTCCGAAAATGAAGCAGTCAACTACAGAGGAAGCTTTAGCTCGGGTCTCCTATCTGAATGCCTGGTAACGGTGAAATAATTTTTCTCGGCACCCACTTCACCTAATTTCATGAAGTTTGTTGCATTTAAAAGAAAACGTTTGCATATGATGACTAAAGCAAACTATTTTTTTTATTTAGGCCGTGAATCTGTTTCAATTGCTCAATTCGCAAAATTAAAAACAAATCAATGCTATCAACTTTGCAACTCTAACTCAACAAGAAAACCTACATCACATCTCTGTAAACTGCTGGTAATAATACATCTAAAGTGCACAAAATTGATGTATTATACACCACTTTGATAAACGACAAAGTTGTTCGCAGGACGTTCGCGCAGACATTGTAAATATTTTAACAAATTCACGCAAGCTGTAAACTAATATATCAAACGTTCTCCGCTTTGTATGCTTAAACAGATATACTTCACAGAACTGCGATATCTGTTTTTGGAGCAGAGTCACAGATTTGCAAACTTCATGCTTCTATTTTTTAAGTTACCTATTTTCAGTAGCTTCTGTACAAGATTCCAGGCCATAAATCAAAATTCAGCGTCCTGGAGATACTATAATTTAATTTCCTGTCGTAAATGAACAAATTTCATTCTTATCTGTTCAGCGGTTGTCTCGTAAAGGATTCCTTCATTTTGCATATATGATAAACCGCGATATATTGAAGTCAATAATGTCAGCAGTTTTCGTCAATATGTCGAAGTAGTGTTGCATCAAAATAGTACAGGCTCCGATGAATTTTTCTTACAGCGAAAGGGCCGTAAAATTTACTGAATTATTGTGCAATCGAGAAAAACGCTTAACCTTGCACTCGGCCACGCAACGCTTGAAACAGCGAAGCTGAGCGATCGTAGCCCAGCATTTTCCGGAAGTGCGCGCGAACTGTTCGTATTATTACGCATAATTATGATAATTTCTTTTCGCGCGTCTCGGACTTACGGCCGTCACTGCACGTTGCATAGCGCAGCTTGGAACACTGACACCGCGTTCCAGTGCTGACACCGCGTTCCAGGAGACCTGCTCCGTGAATGCGTTTCCCTCTCTCTCGCTCTCATAGCGCGCAAAACCTCTTCACCTCGCAGAGCCCGAGCGTACGAACGCGCCAGCTGTGGATGAAGACTACGACGCTCGAACGCAATCATATAGTTCGCCTAAATGCAGGTTCTGCAAGCGTGGCTGTATAGCCTAGTGGTTACGATGCTCGTTTTGGTACCGGAGGTACGCGGCCTCGAAACCCACCTCTGCAAGCAAGTTTATTTCCTTTTCTTTCTTGGGAGTTTCTTGAAACGCACCACAAATTACGACTGGCTTAAACAGCTTCCCTGTTAAAAAGCAAATATTACTGCAAAAAAAACAGGCAGATCGCCCTGTGGCAATTAATGTTATGCGAAGCAGTGTGCGGAGGAGCCTACCAAGTTAACGAAATCACCACTAGAGCACCAAGACGTAGGCGGCTGCTTCATGACGTACATGACACGCATGTAATAACATTCATGTCATGAGTCATTAGGAGTCCGTTTAGTTACGCCTAAGTGACCTTAAGGCGGAAGCCTTAGTCATGCTTACGACTTCGAACACCAATTTTTAGGCTTTTCCTTCACTTAGTTACCGCATCCGAACCCACTCCATTGCTTTATGAGTGTTCATCTTTTTTCGCCGAGTCATTGTCATTTTTGCTGCATGGTCATCACTGTAACTTCTACCTTTAGCCTTTTCCTTCCTTAGTACCACATCCCAACACATTCCATTGGTTTTGGAGTGTTCCATTTGTTTGCTGAGTCATTTCCATTTTTGCTGAGTCATGGTCATGACTATGACTTCTACCATCATCCCATTAGTCTTTAGTTCAATTAGTACCCACGTCCGAACGCATTTCTGTGGTTCTTGAGTGTTAATCGTTTTTCGCTGGGTCATTGTCATTTTAGGCGGCTGTTTCATGACCTACATGACACGCATGTAATGACATTCATGTCATGCCCTACCATTGATACATACCAAGTTAATGATAATGACAGCACCAAGACGTGGGCGGCTAGATAGATAGATAAATAGATAGATATATATATTGATTGATTGATTGATAGATACTATCAAAGTGGCCAATGTTCGCCAAGAAATGCTTCGCAATTAAAAATGATCTTGTTAAATTTGAGAGTATGCGACGAAAGGTACGGTTTCAAGCTGTGTGGACGATATCTTGACATCGGCGGTACGGAGAGAAGCCAGCCGCGCTTTCGCGTCCACTTAGCTGCCGCGGCTGATGGCGTTGCCCGCAGTAGGACGACGCTATCCTGAAAAGTGCCGGCAGCGGGGAGCGAATGCCTCGACGGCGGCTCACTCTGTAACGCGAGATTACGGAACCTTCACTGCTAAACACGCGGAAAGACAGTGCACGATGCCATGCCGTCTCAGCTCACCTATATTTGCACACGCGGCAGATCATCTATGGAATAGGGCATGTGGGTTACCTATGCGTCAGCGGCGCTGATAGGCATTCGCCACCACGGGCACGTTATAAAAAGTTGTCGCAGTTTCACCTGAAAGGCGAAGCATCATTTGCGATAGCAACTTTGTAGAGAGCTATACGGAGTAATGATATTAGCTTTATCAGCTGTATAAACTTGGACATGCAGCAGCACCGGCAACACGCAGAACTGTTGTCGACGCCGTCTGCGTTTTGCCCGCATTCGCTCAAAATGCGTGCGACGTTGGTGACTGTTGCCGGAGCCTCTGATATAAATAGGCACTTGGTGCCGCAGCTAAACGTCAGCCTCCCTTCCCTCCCCCTCCCCCTTTCCCCCACGGCCTCTCGCGCGTCGGAAGAAGGCGCGTTTGCTCTACATATATGGTGATTGTAAAGGAGGAAAGAGACGCCTACTTCTGCAGCCCTTAAGGGAGCACGGCGCAGAACACGCGTTTGTTCTCCGCCGTGCGCTCACTCCCCGTGAAAGCGCGCGCCCCTCGCGACCTTTCACTCGCACATACCGCGTTCGGCGCGCGGCGACGATTTCATCTCCATTGACGTCATACGGAACCTCACGGCGACGGCGACGGCGGCGGTGACGGCGACGCCGACGGCAGAAATCTGTTTTTGAGTGTCCATATAATTGCTATCGCAATAAAAGAAGAAGCGCGCCAACCTGCCCCCCAACACCCTCCACCGCCTGCGCGCGCCCTTGATCGCAGTATTGCGAGCTCCCTCCCCTCCACTCTTTCCCTTGCTCACACCATAAGATGGCGCTAAGCAAGCCACAATCCTCCTGGGCTCACCCTCGCACGCTTTCAGTGGAACCTAGCGAGTAAAGCGTACGCGGGGTGCTAAAGGATCTTATCGCACTTGGATTTCATACGAAATATGACACTGTACCATTTCGGCGGTCTCTCTCGATCACGCGGCGCGAAGATATGAGAGGTGCGTTCGGCAGAATCCACATGTAAATCTTCCGACCGACCCTGCGTGCGCGGGAGTTTCCATTCTACTGCGGCAGCAACTATATGGACACTCCAAGCGCATTTTTTACCGTCACCGTGATGTTTCGTCCAAAGTCCAAATACGACAACATCGTCGCCGCGCGCCGTACGCTGTATGTGCCAGAGAAAGCTTGTGCAGGTCCGCCGATGATCGTGGTTCAATCTCTCGCGCGCGAGGGATGGAAGCACACCGTCTTAAATTCTTTCGCGTGCGAGTCACTGGAGGAGGCGGCGAAGAGAGGGGATGTGTTCTGCTCCGGCGGTTGCTGCTTACGGCACGGCCACGCAGCATCCCGTTTCTTGATAGCGATCTGAGATCTCGATAAAGTTCACCGAGTGCCGGTAGCTTTGTATGTGCTGTGTTTTAGACATTTACTTCGCGTCGAAGCAGGGGCCAGCCCGATGGTCAATTCACTCACTGCTGCAGCCGCACTTCCTCACTCCAGCATTTTGACAGCGAGTCCCCGAGGTCATTGAGGGAGATGTGTTCATGTTTACCTATGCGCGCGACACTGTTCTTGTTAATTTAGTTAGTGAGCGATTGTTTACAATATTATGCAACCGATACAGCTACCATCCTTATTTCTTATAGCTGTCTGGTAATTTGCTATCACAAGCAGTCCTTCGCCTTTCGGGCGAAACTGCGACTTTTATTGTTTCGGTATGCCTTAGCGGTGGGATGGAATTCGGTAAATTGAAATTGTATATAAACACGCTTCGTAATATTCAGGTTGGATATAAAGGGTGTTCGATTGACAATAAGTTATTAAATGTCAATTCGTTATATCGAAAATTTTGTTCAAGGTTGTTATATAGAGCTGTAAGTATTTAAGTAGGCGGCATCGGATTAATTTTCGTGCATTGCTTCAACAGAAGCGACCTCATCACATACATGACATCAGCTAAGCATCTACACAATGTAAGCATGTCATCTACATAACATTGTTTCAACACCAATGTAATATGGCCTGAAGCCAACACATATAGACTTGGGTTTACATTCGGGCAAGGTTGAACACCTTTTAATAGTCCACAGTCATAGCGTTGACTGATAGCAACTTTCTACTGAGCCTTGCGATGGCACGAAAGGATATTAATCAAAGCGTCGCAACGTCATGCATGTGGTTATTTATTTTAATTCGTTAGCAATTATGTGGACATTCCAGGCGTATTTCTGCGTGGATGTCGCTATCGACGTCGCTGTAATGTTCCGTATTAAATGCAAGGGCGATAAAATCGTTGCCACGCACCGTATGCTGTATGTGCGAGTGAAAACGTTCGAGGGTGAGTCGACGATGGTGGCTCAATCTCGCGTGTGCAAGGGGGGAAAGCGGGGAGGAAGCGCGCCGTCTTCAGACGCGCGCAAGACACCAGAAAGAGGGAACCATCGAGTTAATATAATCTGCCCTAGAAGAAAAGCTGCTCATTTCATTTCATTTATTTACTCTCGAGGCCGTTCGGCGTTACAGAGAGGAGTGGGTATACAAGAATACGAGAATACAAGAATACAACTGGGTATACAAGAATACATTTGTAGTAGGCAGATTAATGAAGATGATCATATACAGTAGACTTGAAGTCTTCGGGTAGTGCGATGGACACGACGGAGGCAGGAAGGTGGTTCCAGTCCGCGCTAGTCTTCGGAACAAACGAATCAAAATAAAGATTAGTCCTGCAGCTTGGCACGCCAACTTTGAACTGGTGGTCCATGCGGATGAAAAGTGGGAGTAATAAAAAGTGATTGCTTTAAAGATTCATTGGTGAAATATATTTTGTGAAAGAGACATAAACGATAAATACGACGGCACAAGGAAAGGTCGGTAAGATCTAATGTTTTCTTCAGAAGCGTTACACTGGCTCAACGAGAATAATTAGAAAGTATAAAACGAACAGAACGATTTTGGAAGGATCCGAGGACTTGTATGAGTGATTTGGTGTGGGGATCCCAAACGGAAGAGGCATACTCTAGTTTCGGGCGCACAAGAGTATTATATATAAGTAGTTTTAGGGACACAGGAGCCATGGAAAAATTACGGCGAAGAAAACCGAGTGTGCGGTTAGCATTATTAGTGATATGTGCAACATGCGTTTTCCATGATAGGTTGGCAGTAATGTATAGGCCAAGATACTTATAATAAGAGACTGAAGTTAAAGAATAGTTATTAACGAAGTAGGTGCATGAAGACTGGTTAGTCGTTCGCGTTATTCTCATTGCTTTGCACTTATCAATATTTAGTTTCATGGACCAGGTGTGACACCAAGTGATCTTATCCAGATCAGATTGAAGAGTGGCTGCGTCAGAGGGTTTAGATATTTGTCTTTATAATACGAAGTCATCAGCGTAGTGTCTAACTTGTGAGTCAATGGAATGAGGAAGGTCGTTAATATAAATTAGAAAAAGCACAGGACCTAGTACGGAGCCTTGGGGAACTCCGTATGTTACGGGGCATACAGGTGAGTCACAGTCATTAATTGAAACGTACTGGGTACGGCCCTACAAAAAGCACTCGATCCACTTCATCAGCTTAGAATCAAGATTTAGTTTACTAAGCTTGAAAAGTGGTAGTTGATGTGACACAGTATCAAATGCCTTCGCAAAATCTAAAAAATGCAATCCACAAATGATGAACAATCCAACATGGAAAACAAATCATTGGTAAACGCGACCAGTTGAGTTTCGCAGGAGTGGTGTTTGCGAATACCATGCTGATTAGGTATGAAGAAACAGTTCGATTCGAGATGCGACATTATGTTAGAATATATTTTATGTTCAAGCAGTTTGCATGGAATTGATGTTAATGAGATAGGCCTGTAGTTGTGCGGGCTATGAACATCACCAGATTTATGCACCGGAAGAACCTTTCCCACCTTCCAGTCGTCCGGCAACGTGCACTCTGCAATGACTGCGAAAAGACATACCACAATAAAATGGATCAATAAGTCTGGGTGTTTTTCAAAAACTTGTAGTTAATACCATCGGTACCAGCTGACAATGAATGTTTCGCAACTTGAATGAGTTTAGAAATGCCTACCCAGTCGATAGGGATAGGGTCCATTTAAAAGAAGTTAGGTTCAGAAATAATAGGAACGGTTATTGGTGCAACGTGTGAAAAAAGATGAAAATGTGTCATTGAGTAAGATACAGCACTGTTTATTTGAGACTAAGAATCCTCGATCGTTCTTCAAGCGAACTTCATCAGATTCGCCCATGCCGATAACATTCCAAAATTTGCGTGGATTTGAAGTAAGTAACGAAGGAAGGGTTGAATGAAAATAATTGTGTTGAGCACCGATGAGAGCATGTTTATATTCCGCGGCGGTAGATTGATAAGCCAATCTTGCTCTGTCAGTCATAAGTTTCTTGCAGTGGCGGAACATGCGCTTTTTCTTGTTTATTAAGCGTTTTAACGATAGGTTCAACCACGGCGAACGTCTCTTGCTAGATATTCTTCGCAGCGCAATATATTTATCGATGAGCGCTTTGACTTGCGTTTGAAATAACCGCCAGCTCTCTTGCACTGTGTGCTCCCAGAACTGCGGAAAGAACTCGTCAACAAACTTTTCCAAAGCATTATTAATGGCTTAAATGTCTGCTCTCCCGTAATCGCGGATTATTTTCGACTGTTTTGATCTGCGGCTCGAGCGCGATGGCGTAGTAAAGTGGATGTAAGGTGGTCACTTAGACCTCGTAGTAGGGTTAAGGAAAAGACAGAATCGGGATAGTTGGTGAGCACAACGTACAGTACATAAGCACATGAAGGGGTAACGCGAGTTGGTTCTTGTACGAGCTGGGAAAGGTTAAATGTAGAACAGAGGTCAATGAAAGCTATACACTCGGATGAATTAGTAGTTACAATGGGGTTGGAATCGTTCCACTGAATACCTTGAAAATTGAAGTCATCCATAAGAAAAATTGGCGCTTTCGGGTGCCCAGACACAACTTTGTTCAGACAATCGTAGAGTTCATCGCAGAACGTGGCGGCAGAAAGCGGAGGCCGATAACATGCACAAACAATGAAATCGTGATTGTTTAAGGTAACGCATGTACAGAGAAATTCAAGTTCTGATTGGATTGGGACAACGTAAGAATTTATGCCTTCAGGAACGGCAATCAAAAAACCGCCCCCTGATCGGTAACTCGGAACATGTCTGTAGACTGAATATTTCTTTTCACAAGAAAAGGTTTCACAATTCTTGACTTGACTTGACAACAAAGTCTCGGTTAAAACAACGATATCGGCAACGCACGTGTTCATTAAACATGATAATGTATCACGCTTCTTTAATATACTTCTGATGTTCTGAGGGTTGTATAGTAGCCTTGGCGAAATCTATCAGCTGTTTACGTATCTGCGTCGTTGATTTGCAAAAGTCCTCCTGTAGAGCGACTCCCGTATTTTTCAGTTTACACCTCTGTGCTAGAACAGTCTCTCTTGTTTTAAACGAAGCCAACTTCACAACTATAGGAAGATTTTTGCCGGTAACAAAAGACCCAAGTCTATGCGCTCGTGAAATTGCGTCTGCAGGAAGTTCTAAAGATAGTTGATCTGCAAGAACAGCTCGTACGGCTTCTTCAGTGTGCGCCCAGCTTTCTGAAAAGTTGTCTTTCAGTCCATACATAATTAAGCTTTCACGGCACAATCGATCCTCAAAGTCGTCGAGCCGTGCTTGCAGTGCAGCATTTTCAATTCGCACTATATTAGCAGCAACGCGGTGAACTTCGGTCGCATCCACATTGTGAGTGCTTTCGAAAGCGCTTACTTTCCCTTCGACAGTTGTTAATCTCGTGGTAATGTCAGACGCTCGTTCTTCCAACAATTTTTGACTAGCTTTCACCTCGTCAAGTGGAAGCATCACTTCTGCGTGACGTGCTTCCATCGTACTCGCGAGGGCATTTATGGCAGCCAGTACTTCAGCATTTCCCTTGTCAACTTCATCGGGACCAGGGTTTTCCTCCACATCACCGGACAATACCAACATTTTCAATACTTAAAAGCAATCCGCAACCAAAAGTACCAAAACATGTGGGCGTGGGACGAGCAGCAAGCAGCGATTACTCGAGCATTTAGAATTTAAGGAGTATGAAGTACCAACCTGGGTAAAGAAGAAACATGTCTTTAGCTGCGTCTGCATTCTTGCTGCCCGCCAATGCCCACTGAAAGGCGCGTACGATGCCCGGTCGCTTAAATATAGCACGTCCGGTGATGTCCTCGGTGATGTGATTGACCAGGGCAGACGGAGCACCGGTGCTGTTTCCAGGTGGGACTTGGAAACAAGAGCTGGATAGTCATCCGCAGCGTCAAGACACAGTAGCACGGTGCAGGCGATACCATTCATCTGGTGCACCACGATAGCAGGTTGATCCGTCAAGGCAATGGGCCAAGTCCAGGTGAAAGCCAGAAACTGGGTAAAGAAGAAACATGTCTTTAGCTGCGTCTGCATTCTTGCTGCCCGCCAACGCCCATCTATTGAAATCGGGATCTGCAAGGGTGCAGCCATGATGCTACTCCAAGGTAGATATACCTGGTAGCGAAGCTTCCATAGAAGCCCATACGTTCAAAACATGGCGGTTCATCGGCGGTTCATGGGGCTTAGCGCCATCTGTGTGACGAGGGAACACTTCCGGCGGAAGAAAAAATAATGTGACGTCATATCTGTTAAAACAGAAGTGACGTCATTTTGTCCCCAAAGGCGCGAAATTTGTTTTCGGAGGCCTGCCGTTACAGCTGTATATTCAAATGCCCCGCCATACAACTTGCTGGGCGTTCCCAGCTTTCAGCGCGGAAACCGATGCAGGGAAAGGTCAGCCGTATGGGTGTCGAAATCGCATCCTTGCACAGAACATACTATCTTTGGAGGCTGACGAACGCTTTGGGCGTAGAGTGCTCGTCCTTTCGTCGGCTGCCAAGCCCGTCGGCCAGCGCTGTCGCACGTAAACAACTAAATTAAACAATTATCTGGCCGTCGCAACTTACTGCTTTGGACTGAACAGGCCAAGAAACAATGAAACTACCCGCGTCACGAAATTTAGAAAAACGTCGGCAAGCAAAACAACACAACATGTGAGGGGGCGTATTGTAACAGGTGAACTTTACGAGCGAGCCTTTCTGCACACTTCAAGAGCTGCATTACATTGCAAGTGATAGCGGCTTCAACGCCCGCCGCTATCGGTGGGCGCTCTTCGGTGGGCGCTGAAAAAAGGTATTTATTGATAATGATCAAGTAAAACAGAATTGTCTCTTCTTTTTTCACGCGTATATAAAATTGATTAGGAACATTATTTTCGTTGAATGAATCTATCTCCGTATCTCTTTATTTATAAAACGCTTTTTTCTTTCCCAATGTTTGTTCTCCCCAAACATAGTCGCGCTTAAATCGCTGCTCCCATAACCACCCTTCCTGATGTCAGTGACAATTTGTTCTGAACCGCTTTTCGTCCGAAGCTTCGCGACCTATGTGAATCGACCTTGGCTACTCTGTGCAGGCGCGCAAGCGCAGACGACGAGATGCGATTCAGACGAGGCGAGCAAGCAACGCGATCCCGAGCCTCCGTCAGTATGGTAGCGCGATATAGTTAAGGCGCCTTCAAACGCGGCCTTTAGTACACCGTAAATATTGCATAAAGTTTTTCTAAATAGCCATCCGATCATTCTGAAAAATATACCGAATGGACTTCAAACGTTGTCGGCGCCTACGTGCTACGTGTAAGTGCTTCCTTTTGCATAATAATTTGAATATTTGTATTACTGTAAAAATGAGTCGTAGGAACATGGCGGCGCCTATGTGGTCCCCACTTTTTTCCCCCAGCTTTTCCTCCAGAGCTAGCATACTATAACTCTATAGAAGGAAGGGTGGGGGGTGGGGAGAGAGAGTTTTGCTCCGGCGAATGCTGCGTATGGTGCGGCCGCGCGCGACCACGCGGGTTCTATATGGAAAACTCCGTTTAGAATGCGCCCACATAAATATATACCACACGCTAACACGCCTCTCAACCTTCCGTTATCTAAACATGTCTTACTAAGACATTCCTTCGAAAACTGAAGGCGCCCATAGTTAAATCGGGCTTTCATTCGCATCGTGCTAAGTTCGGCAGCGGAGCACAGACACAGTCGGCCTTATTTTCAGAAATCTAATTTTGCAGACACATCAATCTTTCATCGAGGATGAAACAGAGCTACAGACACGTTTGCATTGTTTTAATCCTTGCAGATGTACCATGTTTTATGGACATTGTTGTATCTAAAACCGTTCTTGGTTCCGGCAAGAACATGTTAGTGAAGGAGCAAGTCAAAGAAACATCATAGTGGACCTTCACATTTGAAGACATTGGAAACAGTTGTCGCAGGTATGAAGGACGTGGTTGCTCCAAAATTGACAAAACAATCGCGTTTGAGAAGCTGACATTGCCGAGGGCGTCATATAGAAACAATCCGCAGAAACAATTCTATCCTGTAAGCTCTTGGAGCACATATTTTACTTAAATGCCGAATCACATCTTTACAATGAAACCTGCAGGAAAACGACCAGTTCATTCTCGTGAAACAGAACTTTCCGCGCTTATTTCTGAATTACAGCTAAACTTAGGTTCTGTTCCAAACAGACGTAATATATCTCGACTTTTGTCATTCTTTCGACCACGTCTTTCACCAGTGATTGCTGAATAAACTTTCACGCCTTTAAACTAACCACACATTTTATCGTAGATGACATATCGTAGCGTAAAGGAACGAATGCACAGAAGATACACAGACACACGTCACAGGCGCTACTAAAAACTTCATTCGAAACACACTGGGATACCGTACATATACTCTTCCCAACGCGATGGCGCACCAGCCACTTCAGGCAGACTACAGAAGGCGATTATCAGGGCTAACACAGTCAATTTGAAGATATAAGGAAAGTAACTTCCGCTTCGTACAAAACAACAGAAGTCTGACTTACACAAGCACTACTTCGTTCTTTTATGGGAAACGCTTCCAATAGCTCACGTGCAGTTTTATATTTACTTCTGCCCAGGATCTTCACATCCAGAAATCTCGCACAAAAATGGCAGACTTTACAGTGCGCTGAAAGATACGCATTCAAATCTTTCGCCATGTGTTTCAAGTCTCGCTCTATTTTGAATAAAGTTGTAGTAGCATCTGTGACATGTGTCTGTGTATCTTCTATGTATTTCTGCTTTTCCGCTACAATATGTCGTTCAGCAAACACCAACTTTCCCAATACGAAGTCCTTCTGCATCTTATCCTAGATTTTTTGCTTCCTTACAGAACGCTCGCATTATACAGTAATCTGCGGTCGTAACTCTTCATTTGCTAAAGTAACACACATTAACACAGACGCGCACACACACATCGGCGCAAAAATTTGTTAGCGTTGGTGCCTGCGTTTATATGTGCCTTTTTCTTCCGTGCCCTGTTTGCACTTTTAATGTTCTTATTGATTACTAACATTCCCAAACTGCCACTCTGGTTCTTAATCATAGTCATAGATGACCTTACATTCCGTAATAAATCAACGATGCATCTTTGTGCAGTTGAATGTATCTTTAACGTGATATTTACGCTCGCAATGACAATTATTGCTTCAGAATGACCTTGCAACTAAAAAGGATGGTGTACTAAGTAGTTCATGACGCTCAATGTTTAGAAGGGCATGTTCATGCAGATATCACGCAACCGCACTAAAGATGTCAACCGCCAACATGTGTTAAACTCAATTATTCTTGAACCGGTCTCATTTGGTTTCAGATTTTTGTACCCTAAATGGTCGAAAGGAATGCATTAAGGGAGGCTCGTTCAGGGGTCAACCTTAGCTGCTCGAGTGAGATAAACACACAAAAAGAGCAAACGTAAGGAAAACATAAAACAATATATTCCGAAAAGGCATAAAAATTATGGCAGAAACTCTACTAAGGTTGTCCAAGTATGTGCAAGCATTGTGCCACTTGCTCATCTACACTCAGCTCGGTGTCGTTATCAACCTTATGAAACTTTATCCAATCCTTATCAACACTTATCAGTCGTTATCAACCTTATCGCACTCAATCCGACCCTTATTAACCGTGACCTGTCCTTATCCATCTTATAGATGGCTTGCACTGACCTCATTGTAGCCGCCATGTTGGTGCACCAACACGATGATAAGCTGGGTCCGTAAGGTCACGTGAAAGCTTTCAATAAAATGGATTGGACTGAAGTGCTCGTAGTTGCCATGCTGGTGCCCCAAAACGGTGATAAGGTGGGTGCGTGATGTCACGTGAAAGCTATCAATAGAACGTGATCCCGCCCTTATGAAGTCTTATCGGTCCTCATCAGAAGCGCTCCGACCATATTAAGCCCTCAACGCTCTTTCGCATCTTATACTTCCGTGTCGAAGCATTGTCAACCCTGATTACACCCATATAACTTCTAATCATTCCTTAGCATCCTTATCAACTCTGACTGCTTACCTGGATGTGTTGCGCGACACGAAGCGTATGAGCCCTGAAGACCGGCGGCATTTCGGTCGGTGAAGGAACGCCCGAACGAAAGGCGCATCCCGCGGTGACCACCAAAGTGCAACGGGGATGTGGCGTATTGGGCAATAAATGTTGGCAAAATCGGAATGTTCCTCATGGCTGCAAAGCGCCAAGTCGGGTCCACACGTGGTCCTAGAGATGGATTTTTTTCCACCATCACCAAATCTCTCAAGAATGCCTTCATAGAAACTCTTCTCCTTTGAGGTTAGTTTTGGAGCGCCGGTACAACACCTGCTGTGGCGTTTTCAGAAAGATGTGGCTTGATTTCGGGTAGTTGTAGAAAAAACGTAGGGGAGCGATCAGTGAAATTGCTTGGCGAGATGTAAGAGACGGTAGGGAGAGGGTAGTTCACGCTTCTGAAGTTCATTTTTGGTGACTAATCTGAGACGATAAAGCGGGTGATTCCATTCAGAGTTAATAGTCCTGTGATGGATGCCATAAGGAGCAAGCATATCTAAAGTTTTTTTATGATATACGTCTTATCAGCTATATTCTCAACTCAAGCGGATTATAGGTTCTATTATAGGTAGCCTAATGTCTGTAAAGAGGTTGCGCAAATATTATCAATATGTGTGACCACCGTAAACAAAGGTGTCACTGAGCACCTGGTACCCATGTACATGAATGAAGTGATGTTGCTTATGATGGACCTGTCTATGCTTTACATGTGTCTGATCGGGGTGTGTTTTCTAGTGAATGGCTCGAATTTGCATTTGTCGATGTTTAGAAGCGTATGCCTTTTGCGATGCTATGTTGCCGTTAGTATCTTCTTGAAGCGTGATCACCTGAGGTGTGAATTGGGTTGGTAATGACGCAGTCACAGGTAGAAATCCTTAGCTCGGTGTTAAGTTCATCAGATATCACCGATGTTGATAAGCAATAAAAAGGTGATAAGCCGACGTATTTGGGGACACTTGAAGTTGTGCTGACCACAGGAGAATGTTGATTACTGGCCGCGGTAAACTGCTTTCATCTTTTGTGGAAATTGTCAAGCAAGAGCACCAAAGTAGCAGGAAATCTCAGTGCCAGTACTTTTAAAGGCACATGGTTGTGTGATAAACAAACGCATTCGAAAAATATAGAAAGATAGCGTAAATCTGTAGGGCTTCCATGCATACTAATAGAACATGCAGGAATTGCGCAATATGTCTCTCGCATGAGAAGTGCTTGCCAAATCTGTGGGGATGAACGCAAAAATATTTATTGATTTGATATAGGTCATGGCGTTGATTGATAAGATGTGTTCTGAAGGTCTGGAAGGAGCTAAAAATAATATGCATTCTTCGCTTATACGTATGAATGTGAAGCGTGTGAATGAAGCGTGTCGTAGTGCAAGACTCCGGCTTATTTTGACCACCTTAAGTTCTTTACCGTGCACCCAGTGCATGCTACACAAACGTTTTTGCATTTCGCCCCCATCGAAATTCGGCCACTGAAACCAGGATTTGATCCCGTTACCTCGGGCTTAGCGGTTGACTATAACCAGTAGGCCACCGCGGTGGGTTTGTAACCCGTTTTTATGAAAGACATTTACGTTGTCTTCATTTGTGAGGTCTAAAAGGCAGCAATCATATTGTGCAAGCCATCACATGGCTTTACTGGGCACACGAGAGGTCTCTTTCATCCTTATGATGCTGCCAACACTCACACAAACATTTGTTTTTACTCTAGGAGCACGTAGTGCATACTTTGGAGCCAAGCTTTGCTGTTTACAAAAGCGGATCGAGTGGAGCGAACGAGGTGAAGACTCCACAGCTTGACGAGCTCCTGAGCCCTACACAGTTCCAAAACAAGTTAGCATATTATCCAAATAATAACCCTATAGATGTGCCACAGTAGCCCATGGAGCACTATCTTAATTGCCATGAACCATAAATATTGTTTTGAGAGTCTGCAATGGCCCGTTGAATAAAAGTCCTCACTAAACGCATGTACCTTGTTTGAATTTTCTCGCGCGGCCGCCCAGTGTGTCGACTCACCGAGCGAGGCCACTAGAAATGCTTGCTGCAGCCATAATTTGGAGAAAAACGACCCTTGACCTATTGAGATAGCAATTATATGGGCACTCCAAAGCGAATTTCTGCCGTCGGCATCGCCGTCGCCGTGAGGTTCCGCATGACGTCAACGGCAATGAAATCGTCGCCGCGCGCCGGACGCTGTATGGGCGAGTGAAAGCGCGTGAGGGACGCGCACTTTCACGGGAAGCGAACGCACTGGCGGACAGCAAACGGGCGTTCTGGGCCGTGCTCCCTGAAGGGCTGCAGAGTTAAGCGTCCTTTTTCCTTCTTTACAATCACCATATATATAGAGCAAACGCGACTTACTCCGTCGCGCGAAAGGCAGTGGGGGGACTGGAGGGAGGGAGGGGAGGCGACGTTTAGCTGCAGCACCAAATGCCTATTTATATAAAAACACAGCATATCCACGAAGTGATGGATGATGAGTGGGCGAAGCACCGGGGGATCATTCGGGTTAACCACAGCTACGGACGAGAGATAAAGAGAGCGCGCGTCGGGAACGAGAGAGAAAATTACACCATCTTCCCGTAGGGGAACCCTTAGTAGTATGCGAAGCAGCCATGGGGTCGACTCAAGGTAGTTTTATCAGCTGTATAAACTTGGACATGCAGCAGCACCAGCAACGCGCAGAACTGTTGTCGACGCCGTCGGCGTTTTGCCCGCATTCGCACCGAACGCGCGCAAAGTGGAACCGGAAGTGGGAGCGGAACCGGAACGCCATCTAGTGAACACTTCATAAAACTAAAGGTGGCTACAGACACACAACGCCATCTATTGAGCAATTCATAAACTAGAGGTGGCTACATACTACTACTACGGAGGAGGAGGAGGAGGAGGAGGAGGAGGAGGAGGAGGAGGGAACGACCTACGCTCTAAGGAGCTTCGCCCCTAAAACGTTGTAAGGCGAGAAGGTGGTACACCTTCCTACGCAGCTCGACGAGTGTCCTGTTCTGATCTCATCGAAAATCTCCGCGCCGCCCCCAGAGGCACCGACAACAGTCACCGACACCGCGCGCGTTCCGTGCGAACGCGGGCAAAACGCCGACGGTGTCGACAACAGTTCTGCGCGTTGCTGGTGCTGCTGCATGTCCATGTTTATACAGCTGATAAAACTACGATTGTAATTAAGAAGAGCAACCTGTGCCTCAGCAGCATCGCCACTGGCATGAGCTCGTGGTTGCTGTCCTTGGCCGAAAGCTTGTGACTGCGACCCGTTCGCCTGCATCCGTTGCTAATAAACCTCTTAGCAAGACTCCGAAGTTCCACGGTGGTCGAAACCAAGCACACTCCACCCCTTACTAAGAGGTTTATTAGCAACGGATGCAGGCGAACGGGTAGCAGTCACAAGCGTTCGGCCAAGGACAGCAACCACGAGCTCATGCCGGTGGCGATGCTGCAGAGGTACAGGTTACTCTTCTTCATTACACTATCCTTACTCCGTATAGCTCTCTGCTAATTTGCTATCGCAACTGATGCTTCGCCTTTCGGGTGAAACTACGACAATTTTCTTGTGTCACGCGAATGCAAAGACCTTCACCCCATCGTGAACATAAGACACCACAGTACCTAAAACCCTGAGAGCACTTTGATATTTAAAAATGCGCCACAACAGCAGCGACTCAAAGCGAAAAAAATAGCCAATTTTCAGAGAGCTGTTCAAGGACGCTGTGCTTTGATCTATAACTAGCGCCTACTCTCAGAAATTGCAACCACGAGGACGTAACTCCGGCACAATAAAGTTCTATACGTGTTGTACTTATAAGCACGAGAGCCATTAGAGAATCACCAAGGGAGAGGAGTTGTTAATTTTTATTTCTCCACTCCCATTGAGTGAAGCGGAGTGTCACCGCAAGCTTGCGAGATATGGCGCGACTTGTGCAAGAGCCGGAATCCTAGAGTCGCATGAAGAGTATAGTGCACAACATAAAAAAAAATTCTTGCTGCGATCAAGCAGATAGTATAGATTTGGACACATGCCACGATGAGGTCCTGAAATCTATTGATGAGGTCAAGGAAAATCAAAAACTGCTTCACTCAAGGGTCCTGGTCTTAGATTCTAGGGTGTCTGCTCTAGAGAACAAAGTAATTTCCTTGCAAAATAGTCACGAGCACCCAAACTTGGAGAACTTGGTTTCTGTTGCGGTCAAAGCAGAAAATGCAGCACTACATTCACGTGTGGATGATCAGAAAGATCGAGCTAAAAGACAAAATCTTGTCATCTACGACATTGCAGATTGTCGTACAGACTCATGGGCTATAGTGCAGAGGAAAAGGTGCGGGAATTTCTACCCAAGTACCTCGGTCTGCATTTGCCTGATGACGGAATTTCTCGCACTCATCGGTTGGGCTTGTTCCTCCCGAGCAAGTGCAGACCGATTATAGCACGGTTCTGTTCATATAAGGTCAGAGCCCCCAAGTGTTATTTAAAAATCTAAACTTAGAGGCACGGGGGTGTCTATTAGTGAAGATGTTTGTCAGACGACGCGGAACTCGTACAAGAAACTGCTTGAATTTGCGAAGGCCAAAGGGCAGCCGTATGCGCTGAGCCACAATAAGCTATTATTAAACAAAAAACCTATACCTTTTGTAAAACGACTGAGAGAGTATGTGAACTTAAATCGAACGGCGGGGTAGCGTTCACCCTTGCACCTAAAGCGGCCAGACCGCCGGTGCCGGCCCCAGTAGCAGAGCAAAAAAAAAGAAGAATGTTTGAATGAATGAATAAATAAATAAACCTTTATTTGAAGCAGTGACTTGGTAGTCGAGGTGGGAAGGTCCCTTATTCCAGGAACCCTCTGGCTTGGGTCACCTAATTTTTAAGCGATGTTTCCTTTTTGTACTGCAATATCAGAAGTTTATTGAACAAGCGTGATACCCTATCATCGTTGGCTGACACTTGTTGTGCTGACGTTATCAAATTGAGTGATAGATAGTTTTCCGCGAAAATCCACTGTTCAGAGCTTTTGAACTGCGAAAGAAGGTACACATTTTATCGATGTGATTGCGGAACTGGAACTGGTGGCGTAATTTTAATTGCAGTGGTTGTTATTCCTGTTGTATCGCCCTTGGAACTAGTTTGCGTGTGCATCCGTCTCCATCATAATGACATTGTCCTTTTTGCCTTCTACCGCCCCCCTGGACATCTTTCCGGTTTGTGCTTAGAATTACATGACGCTTTTGCACAAGCTGCAGGTTCGATACCCTGGGGCACCCAAATTTTTGGTGGGAGATTTCAACTTTCCAGGAAATTTTTGGGCTGATCTTCATCCTCATGTAAGTTCTAATTCCTCGGAATGTACTGCTTTCGTAAACACTTGTTCATATGTGAAGGTTGCACAACTAATTAAATGTCCGACACGCACCACACTTTCTCGTGCGACTACCTTACATTTATTGCTTACCACGCACCCTTCATTAGTTGGCGATGTAACAATGCTTCCTGGCCTGAGCGACCATTTTGTCGATGCAATTCTCAATAAAAAATTCTTCATCGCCGATAAAGAAAGCAGAAAAGCGAATCAGGAATTACGGCCTGGGTAATTACAGCGCTATTAATGCTCAACTATAACTTTTCTTGTCTGACTTCATTTTTGAATTTACAGAAAGATCTATTCAAGTCCAAGACTTTGGAAGAAACAAAAAAATACATGCCATCAGAAAGGTTAAAAAGCAATAACAAATCGCCTTGGTTCACGCCATCCCTGGGACGGCTTCTCAATAAAAAAACGTCTTTATAGGAAGGCTAGGTTATCTGGCAGTGCTTCTCGCTGGATACCTTATCACAACGCGGCCAATGACTACGCGCATGCGCTGTAGTCAGCCGAGGATTCATTCTTTCAAACAACACTTCCCTCTTTACTTATTGCTAATCCGCACAAATTTTGGAAGGTGGTGAAGGGCGATAGCAACACATTAGTTGAGCTGGTTGGTGAAGATGGTGCAGTCGTTTCAAGACGAAATTGCTGTTCTGTGTTAAACCACGCATTTTCTTCTTGCTTAACAGATATTGAACCAATCTGACTTCCAAAACTTGCTGAATGCGATTTTCCGCTAATTATAATCGACTCGGTTGGAATTAATCCCTGATGTACCGCGGGTCTTCCAGAAAGTTCTAGACAATTGGCGTCGGTCATACAATCAGATAACGTAAGCGTCGGTGAAAACAGGCAAAAGAAAGAAGCATCGATAACGTTCTAGAAACTTCCGATACAGGCGCGTCCTGCGCCGAGCGATAACGTTTAACATTTGTTAGCCGGTGGAAAGCGGCCACCGGTGAAAGATAAACATGTCTACGTGTCAATACCCTCCCCTTAAAAAGCATCGTCCCGATGCTACAAACACGAAAGCGAAAACAAAACCACGCGTACAGAAAGGGACAAAAATAACAAAGCACCAAAGGACCTAAGTTCATCAACGGCCGTAGAAAGGCTTAAGACGCACCATGTGGATGACTTCAGGTGGTGCGCGGCGCCGCTGTGATTGCGAAATACCATCTGGCACGACCTCATAGTCCAGTGCGCCAATACGTCAGATGATCTTATATGGTCCGAAATAGCGACGTAGGAGTTTCTCGCAAAGTCCTCGTCGGCGTATCGGAGTCCAGACCCAAACACGGTCGCCGGGCTGGTACTCGACGTAGCGTCGTCGAAGATTGTAGTGTCTGACTGTCCGTTCTCTGCTGGGTCTTGATGCGCAGGCGGGCGAGCTGTCGACCTTCTTCGGCACGCTGCAAATAGGTGGCAACGTCGAGATTTTATTGGTCGGAGACATTCGGTAGCATGGCGTCAAGCTTAGTTGCCGGTTTCCTTCCGTAGACCAGGTTCAACGGCGCCATGTGCGTCGTTTCTTGCATGGCCGTGTTGTATGCGAAGGTCACGTACGGAAGGATGGCATCCCACGTCTTGTATTCGACGTCGACGTACATTGCCAACATGTCGGCGATGGTCTTATTCAGGCGCTCGGTAAGGCCATTCGTCTGCGGGTGGTAGGCGGTGGTCCGGCGATGGCTTGTCTGGCTGTAGCGAAGGATGGCTTGAGTTAGCTCAGCCGTGAAGGCCGTACCTCTGTCGGTGATAAGGACTTCGGGGGCACCGTGACGCAGGAGGATGTTCTCAACGAAGAATCGGGCTACTTCGGCGGCACTGCCTTTGGGCAAGGCTTTTGTTTCGGCATAGCGGGTGAGGTAGTCCGTAGCTACGACGATCCATTTATTCCCGGACTTTGACGTCGGAAAAGGCCCCAGTAATTCCATCCCGATCTGCTGGAATGGTCGGCGAGGTGGCTCGATCGGCTGTAGAAGCCCGGCTGGCCTTGTCGGCGGTGTTTTGCGTCGCTGACAGTCTCGGCATGTCTTTACGTAATGGGCGACGTCGGCAGTGAGGCGAGGCCAGTAGTATTTTTCTTGTATGCTCACGAGCGTGCGGGAAAGACCGAGGTGTCCAGCCGTTGGGTCGTCATGGAGAGCTTGCAGAACCTCTGGAAGCAATGCTGAGGGTACCACGAGGAGGTACTTGGCTCGGAGAGGCGAGAAGTTCTTCTTTAGAAGGAATGTCGTTTTGCAAGAAAAACGACGCCAATCTTCGCCTGAACACCTTAGGCACAATGACGGTCTTGCTTTCCAGGTAGTCTACAAGGCTCCTTAGTTCCGGGTCGGCTCGCTGTTGTTCGGCGAATTCATCAGCACTGATTGGTCCCAAGAAAGAGTCGTCATCCTGGTCGTCCTGTGGCGGCGGTTCGACGGGGGCGCGAGACAAGCAGTCGGCGTCAGAATGCTTTCGCCCGGACTTGTAAACGACGGTGATGTCGAATGCTTGAAGCCTCAGATTCCATCGTGCGAGGCGACCTGAAGGATCCTTCAAGTTAGCTAGCCAACACAAGGCGTGATGGTCGCTCACAACTTTAAAGGGCCTGCCATAGAGGTAGGGGCGAAACTTTGATGTAGCCCAGATGATGGCGAGGCACTCCTTTTCTGTTGTGGAATAATTTGCTTCCGCCTTCGATAGCGACCGGCTAGCGTAACTTACAACCCTTTCTATTCCGTCAGTCCTCTGCACAAGCACGGCGCCGAGTCCTACGCTGCTTGCGTCGGTGTGGACTTTTTATCGGCGTTTTCGTCGAAATGCGCAAGTATTGGCGGCGATTGCAGGCGTCGCTTCAGTTCTTCAAATGCGTCGAGTTGCGGCGTCTCCCACTCGAACTCGACATCGGCCTTCGTGAGATACGTCAGTGGCTCAGCGATCCGTGCCCACAAAAGCAAGCTACACTCGAAGCACAATAATAGCGGCGAACGCAGTCGGCGATCGTCGAAATCTGATCAGCGGCGAAACGCGTCGGCTTTTATACCTGAGTCATCGAAGGTTCCAGATTAATCCCTGATGCCCGCGGGTCTTCCAGAAAGTTCTAGACAATTCGCGTCGGTCATACAATCAGATAACATAAGCGTCAGTGAAAACAGGCAACGGAAAGAAGCATCGATAACGTTCTAGAAACTTCCGATACAGGCGCGTCCTGCGCCGAGCGATAACGTTTAACATTTGTTAGCCGGTGGAAAACGGCCACCGGTGAAAGATAAACATGTCTACGTGTCAATTTATTTTATTTATTTATTAAATAAGTGTCAATATGTTAACAGAAAAAATAAAAATTTCTTCACCAGGCGGAGATGCTATCAGTTTAGTTCCTGAAAAATACTAAAACTTATTCTTCCATAATATTGTCGATGCTTTTTTCGCAGTCGCTAGATACCTGTGAACTTCCGAGCGATTGGAAGGTCAGGAAAGTGGTTCCTTTGCATAAATCAGGTAATGTACACTCTCCTGGCCGCTATAGGCCTGTTTGCTTGACAAGCATACCTGGTAACTTAATGGAGCACGTCATCTACAGTCAATAAATTTCCTCGAAGAAAACTCCTTCTTTAATGCGCATCAACACGGCTTCAGGAAAACTCATTCGTGCGGAACAGAACTCATCTCCTTCGTCCACGAATTGTTTTCTGGACTTGGCGATTGCTCTTTCATCGACTACGTCTTCATCGATTTTACTAAAGCCTTCGACTCTGTTTGCCATAGGCTCGCACTCTAAAAACTCGGCGTACCTAATTTGGCTACTGTCTTACAATGGATTGAATGCTTCTTTTCCTCTCGTACGCAGTTCGTGTCAGTTAACGGCTTCCAAATTCCAGATGCCAGATTTTACAGGACAGCTGTTCACCCTATCACGAAATAAGGGTGAACTGTAAATTACTTTGCGCATTTTGGTTGAATGCGAAAAAAAATTTTTGAATTGTTTAAGTAAGGTACCTTAACCGTCAACTGCCCTTCATTATGGTTTTACTGAAAGGCGAGGCATCAATTGCGATAGCAAATTTGTAGAGAGCTATACGGAGTAATAATAGTAGCTTTATCAGCTGTATAAACTTGGACATGCAGCAGCACCGGCAACACGCAGAACTGTTGTCGACGCCGTCTGCGTTTTACCCGCATTCGCTCAAAATGAGTGCGACGTTGGTTACTGTTGGCGGAGCCTCTGATATAAATAGGCACTTGGTGCCGCAGCTAAATGTCGCCTCCCTCCCCCCCCCCCCCCCCCCACGGCCTTTCGCGCGTCGGAAGAAGGCGCGTTTGCTCTCCATATATTGTGATTGTAAAGGAGGAAAGAGACGCCCCCTTCTGCAGCCGTTAAGGGAGCACGGCGCAGAACGCGCGTTTGTTCTCCGCAGTGGGTTCACTCCCCGTGAAAGCGCGCGTCCCTCGCTCCCTTTCACTCGCACATACAGCGTTCGGCGCGCGGCGACGATTTCATCTCCATTGACGTCATACGGAACCTGACGGCGACGGCGACGACGACGGCGAGGCCGACGGCAGAAATCTGCTTTGGAGTGTCCATATAATTGCTATCGCAATAAAATTGCACATTGTTTGTTGAATAGTGAGCCATCACATTGGCACTGTTTGTTTGACAATGCAGCTTAAGGCTGATAAGAATCAATGTGCTTTTATTTTACTGTGAAATGAAATCGCTTATGGTACCTTGCATCAGTTGATGAATGTCTAAATTTGAGAGGCTGCTAGAAACGACCCGACGTGAGCTAATAAGCTGTCAAGCCCTGAAAACAGTGGCAGACTGGCTGATAAGACTGCTTCTTGAGCGTAATCTGAGGCTCAAAGGTGAATGTGATGCATTTTATAATCTTAATTACATAGAATTCTTACTGTGTTTTCTGACATAAACGAAAGTGAGATATACTTGCATTTATTTCTGGAGAATATTTTGGCATTTTAATTTAGCTATAATTATGTCTGCATTCTAGCTTGCAAAGCCAAATTGCGATGTTTAAATGCTGCAAGCTTCACGAAAAGGAGTATTGCGTTGTGCTATTTTTCATCAAGGAAAATGACCTGCCCATTTTGAAGTTCACCACATGCAATGAGAATTTCACACCAAAACAATTATGATCAAGTTCTTTGTAATTGTTTGTACTGACTGAGAGTGTACAGTAAAATACCACTTGAACGAACGTCAGGTAAACGAACTATTCAGTTGTACGAACTTTTTATTGCGATAGCAATTATATGGACACTCCAAAGCAGATGTCTGCCGTCGGCGTCGCCGTCTTCATCGCCGTCGCCGTGAGGTTCCGTATGACGTCAATGGAGATGAAATCGTCGCCGCGCGCCGAACGCTGTATGTGCGAGTGAAAGGGCGCGAGGGACGCGCGCTTTCACGAGAAGTGAACCCACGGCGGAGAACAAACGCGCGTTCTTCGCCGTGCTCCTTTAAGGGCTGCAGAAGTAGGCATCTCTTTCCTCCTTTACAATCACCATATATGTAGAGCAAACGCGCCTTCTTCCGACCCGAGAAAGGCCTTGGGGGGGGGGGGGGAGGGATGGGAGGTGACGTTTAGCTGCGGCACCAAGTGCCTATTTAGAACATAACGTCAACCTTTCCCTTTCCACAAAAAACACCGCATATCCACGGGGTGAATGATGATGAGTGGGCGATGCTCCGGAGGGAATCATCGGTAAACCTGTGAATCTTCCGTGTAATTCGCCCAGTCTCGCCGCACTAAATCGAACGATTAACTTCCACCAATGACACGCGCCATATGTGACGTCATTCCTATTTTATAACAGCGCCCTTCATTATAATTGCACCATCTCCCGCTTAAGGGGACGCTAGCACAAACACGTAAAGGCCCAACCACAGGCACGCTTCGCCACGCGCCGGCACGCGCAAATGCGTCAAATGCGTCAAAAGCGTCAGTCGCGAACGGGGTGACGCGTGCCGGCGCGCGGCGATTTTGCCAGCTGCCGATGCTAGAAAACCATCGGCGCGAGCCGACGCGACGCCGGCGTCCACCAATCAGAGCCTGCAAACCGTCGCCGGCGTCCACCAATCAGAGTCCGCGAAGCCTCTGGCTGCTACGCCTGATGATGGCCGCCGATGCGAAGGCGCCGACACCAACGATCGTCCGAGTGCTTCGGACGCACGACGCGCGCGACAGTGTTTCTAAAAGACAGTATTGTGATACTAGGCCGACACGACCCACGACCGTGGGTGGTGGAAGTGCGACGAGAATTCGTGCCGCGTTCGAACGACGCCGCCGAACCCAACCTGCCGGCCCGCTGGATTCCGCCGATCTCAGTGCGATCGTCTGCTAAAACAACCAACCTAATCACGATTGCAGACGATTGCGGCAACGCCTGTGCTTGTTGTATGTATATTTTCTTGTGCTCGAAACGAATGGAAACTTGCTTTCGAAGTGCGAAGTCTGGATAATCAGCACTCGTCTACCGCCGATGTTGTTTACATTACGCGTAGGCCTAGCGCGTCCGTCGAGTTCGACCGGCGGTGAACGAGCCCAGCTGAGAAACTCTGCCGAAGGAAATGAAATTTCTGTTACGTTTTGCGCTGCTGTGATTTGAAATATGGCTCTCCTGACTTCGTGCTGTGTGTGGTGTGGTGTAAATGAACCGTGTGGAACTTCAGGTGGTGAACGGCGGCGTGTTTCGTGTGTGAATTATGTGGTCTCGGGACTCGGGTTTAACAGGCGAGCTCTGCGCTGTTTCCAGCGGCAAAGATAACTTGCGAAAGCGAAACACACTAGTAGCCGAACAATGGGAAATACGCGTACATCTTCAGCCATGCCATCCGTTTAGTTGAAAGTGCACTCTTCGATTCGGCGTGTGAAATCTAGTTCAGCACAAGTTCACAGTACTCCTTCACTCACTTCTTTCAAGTGCAGGTGTCTTATGGGGTAGCTGGCGATAAATCGCTCGTGCAGCGCTCAAGAACGCTGACACACTGAAGGAAACGTGATACAACACTGTCATGTGTTCTTGTAGTTGAGCACTTGGAAAAAAAAATCTGTTTGCACTATGTGCACCGTGTGCAATGCATAGGAGGACCTGCGTCATAAGGAGGACCTTATGCATGCTGCTGCGTATACCAGGATTGCTTCGATGCCTGCTTGACAAGCAGCACGTACTGAGTCAGTGAAACTGCAATTGGCTTTTGATATATTTTTTGTTTTGTTTATGGAAAGAGCAGGTGGTGTGAGTGCATGCATTGCAGGGAAGGGGTAAAGGTGTCATCAGTGCATTTCGCAGTCTGTATGCTTAAGCTGCCCAAATCTCTTCAGCTTGCACTAAAATGCATCTCGCTGTGATACTATAAACTGTAGTCGGGAAAAAGATTAACTCAAAACCAAGTTCCTAATGCATCTTCGCAGAATGTGTTTAATTCACTAGTTAACACTTGCACTGCAACATTATGCCAATACGCAGTGCAGCATATGCGCTTGAAATAAATACATTTTGTAAAGGTGGACGACTGGGCCTACAATAACAAACTTTGTGTTAGCACTGAAATAAGTGCTGCCATGCATATCAGCCACACCACAACCTCTGTGCACCCAACCTACTTCCTCAGTGGCACCCCCATGAAGACCGTTCGGACCCTTCCCACCCTGGGTGTAATATTCAGCCCTTCTCTCGACTTTTCCGCACAAGTCACTAGGCTCGTCGCATTCTGGGATTTGTGACCTGTCTCTCCCTTCCCTGGGGACCTGAGGTTTTCAGAGCACTCTACACTTCTCTCGTACCACCACAGCTTGAGTACTGCTCATCAGTTTAGTCCCCTTACCAAACTCATCTCGCTGACAAACTTGAGCTTGTTCAGCGCCGGGCAATGCACACCCTCTACTCCCATCTTTTTGATCGTCGCAAGCTCATGCCAGCCTACAAGGATCACCTCAAAGCCCTTAAGTGGCACACCCTGCAATACCAGCGCAAAATTGCACTTGTCTGTCTATTCTGCAGGGCGCTGTGTGGCTCTCTGGCAACACTTATATTTCTTGTTCTGTCCGTCTGAAAGAGCCATCAGGACAGCCTGAGCACCATCACACCTGTACAGTCCAACGCCGCAACTCCATTCTTATACAGAGCTTTCTCTCCATTAGGACTTCCATTCCTTGCGACCGTAGTGAAACGGCACTCCTGTGCATTGTGCACCGTCGACTTCCCAGTTATTGGCTTGTATGTGAGTGTGATGTGTTCTGCAAGTGAGCAAGCGTGTTTGTGTGTGTGTGTGAGCGAGCGAGCGCGTCATCTAGAGGAAATTCCTGCTCTAGATGGCTGGCTATCAGGCGCTCTAGCGTGCAGGCATGAGCCTTACTTTTTTAAAAAAGCCTTGCGAGCTGTCTAGAGTGCCATGGTACTGCTAAGGTTATTATTATTATTATTATTATTATTATTATTATTATTATTATTATTATTATTATTATTATTATTACAGTTATAATGATCCCTACAACCACATTGATGGTGTTGAAGCCAGCATGACACATAATTCAAAATATTTTTGGAGCTTCGTGCGCTGTCATTCTTCTAAAGAGAGCACCAAAGAGGTGTCTTCTTGATGAAAATGGTGATGATGTCTTGAACACTGGTGATGCCTTTGCAGAACATTTCTGTTGTGTCTATTGTGTAAAGGATGCTTCACGTAACCTTCCTTCTCAGCCTGGCACAGTGTTTATGCTATCAGTCAATGAAGACCTTGTTTTCAAGTGTATGAAGTGCCTCAAACCTTCCCTTTCTTGTGGTGTTGATGGTATTCCTCCCACATTGCTTAAGACGTATAGAAGCGTCCCTGTTTTCCCAAGCATCTTCCATAGTTCCCTAAAGTCTAGCATATTTTTTAGCACTTGGGTAGGTAGCATGGATATTGCCCGTGCAAAAATCGGGTGCTGCGAGTGCAGTTACTAACTACGAGCCTATATCTATCTGCTGCATTGAGTCAAAAGGGTTTGAATCAGTATTGCATTCCCTGCTTTCTGTTAGTGCTAAGAACATTTTAATAGATGGACAGCATGGCTTTGTATGCAGACGACTTAAGGATATTTAAGACTGTCAACAGTGTTCACGACTGCATTGACCTCCAAAAAGACATTTTCTCACTCTCAAGCTGGTGCAGAAACAATAATGGTATGTACTCTTAAATGCTTCCAAAACTATGGCATTAAGTTACACGCGCAAAACATACCATGTACAATTTTCATACGCCCTTCGGGATGCTCCACTGTCCAGTGTCGATGAAATCAAAGATCTTGGTGTGTACTTCGACAAAACACTAAGCTTCTGTTCACACATTAAATATGCACAAAGTGCCCTTCACGCTCTTGGAATTGTATGTCGTATATTGCATGATGACCACTCACCTGTTCTGTTTCTGAAATCGTATGCTGCTGTGTGCCTTCCACTACTAGAGTATGTCTCTGTAGATAGAGGTACAACGTGCAAATCTAATTCTGACATCACTGCATGCATCCAGAATAAATTGATATCTGTCTTCCAACACCACTTTTGCCATTCTGGCGACCATAGTCCAGCACTCTCAAATGTACCTCAACTCACACCTCTAGACTCCCTTACACCTCATCCCTTTGATTTATAAAGTTGTTAGTCACTCATCCAAGACTTATTAAATCATGCCTTTTCGTTCCTGTATAAGGTGGTCCATGGCATTACACTTTCCCAAAGCTGCGCAATTTGTCATGCTGCAACAGTATACCAGGTAACATTCCGCATTCTCTGCCTGGCCTTGTTCCAATAAAGACTGTCCTATATATGGCTCGACTCCAAAAAAAAATAATAAGAATTGTGCCTGCATTGACATATTTCAGAGTTCATTTCCTATGTATTGTATATATGTAGATAATCATGTTGTATGATTAACTGCAGTTTACGCTTCCTTGTTTTCTTTTCCCTTATATGTTTCTCTATCTCGCATTGTTTTTTCTTCCACATTTGTGTTCTCTGTACATTTTGTCTCACATATTGCTTTTTAAGTGCACCAGTCAGAGGCCCTCTAGCTGTTTCAGGGCCCTATAATAAACATTTGATTGATTGGTTATTGTTACTGTAATATGAAATTGGTTTTTAAATATGTACTAGTATATTAGTTAAGTTCAGTAGCTTTTGTGCAATATTATTATAGTGTGACAATTTTTTTAAGCATCCATTAAGTGTAATAAAACGCATTGTGCCATTAATTTCTTCTGGGGTTTAATAATGGTTGGCTGCCATGTCCAGTGGTGTGCAATATATGACACAGCAATTGTTACATGCCTCACATAACAAATTGAATGCCTTTCTCATTCGAAACATCATTGTAGGCTGAAAACAATAAACAAACTGGTATTTCTTTCCGTGTTTTTTTTTGTGGGTACTTGAAGTGTATAAATTTTAAAAATAACCTGTTTACATATATTTTTTCATATTATGCAAATGAGCTGCCCATACATTTGAATAAGTGCTTCAAGAGTACGAATAAGTGCTTCAAGGCCTCCCGATGCGGTGTTGATGCTTCAAAACAACCTAGAAAAATTAAAGGTTCCATGGGAAAGATTAGACAAACAAGAATCAGGAGACAAGCTACGAAACTGGTAAATTTTGGCTGTTCGAAATGTCTCTTTGTGAGCGCCACAAGTGTTTCAATTATTTTTTTTTTGCTGATTTTCTCAGAACCCACTTCCGCGTTTCATTCATGCACCAACAAGCATAATTATATTTATAATACAGATTTTTCACTGATACTTTGCGTAGTTCCTACGTAGTTCTTAGGTAATCCTTACATAGTTGGCTGTGCAACGAACTACAAAAAAAGAAAGGGGGAGATCGTACGAGAGCTATTGATGTGACATGCCATGCTCGTGCAGGTGTTTTCAAAGTGATCTTGCAGACGACAACGCGAACGCAATCGCTGATGTCGATAGCTTGTGCAGTTATGTTCAAGGAAACCGTTGCGGCAGGCGTACGTTTATTAATCAAACGTGTTTTTTTATATCTAAAATAGCATACAGATCACTGACTTATTGTTTCAAGCTCAGTTTACAAAAGGCTGTTTTAGGCCGCACTTGGACGGTTGAAGACAAAATGGTCAAGCAACAGTGCACCGCAGCCGAGGAGCGAGCGCCGGCACGCGTCAGAGCTAGTATCCTGTGGTTGCGCGCCCTTTTCCTCCAGCCGACGCGAAGCGGCGCGTTCGCTTGTCGGCGCGCGCGAAAGCGTGCCGACGCATGCCTGTGGTTGGGGCTTTAGAAACGTGCAGTACTCTCTAGTAAGGGGGAGAGGCCACAGCGTCTTACGCAGCCGTTTACACATGCCGGAACGTGCACCGCGTTTGCCGACGCCATCACATGACTGCTGAGAGAGTATAACCCCCGTATTCATAAACGCTCCTCGACTTGAACTTGACTTGCCACCACCTTCAACGCGTTTCGAACGCGCTGCCCAAGGCGGTGGCAAGTCAAGTTCAAGTCGAGGAGCCTTTATGAATACGGGGGTAAGGCGGAGAGGCCACAGCGTCTTACACCAGCTTCTTACACGGTCCGTAACGCGCTAGCACAAACGCGTTAGAAACGCGCAGTCTTTCGTTAATGTTGGGTATTTATTGTCATCGTGGTGCGTGTGTCCATGTGCGCTTCGTGGCGTAGTGGTTAGCGCCGCGCGTTCGGAAGCGAGGGGTCCTTGGTTCGATTCCACGCTACGGACACAACTTTCGGAATTTTTTTTTTTCTAAAATTAGACGTGGATACCTACTACGACGACGACGACGACTACTACTACTACATACTACAGAGGAGGGACAGACCCACACCCTAAGGAGCCTCGCCCCTAAAACCACTTACTACTACTACTGCTGCCCATTTATATAAAAACGTTGTGAGGCGAGAAGGTGGTAAAGAATTCCGACGCTGCTCGACGAGTGTCCCATTCTGATGTCGAAAACCTCCGAGCCGCCCCGAGAGACTCCGGCAACAGTCACCAACGCCGCACGCGTTTTGTGCGAACGCGGGCAAAACGCCGACGGCGTCGACAACAGTTCTGCGTGTAGCCGGTGCTACTTACTGCATGTCCAAGTTTATACAGCTGATAAAGCTAATATCATTACTCCGTATAGCTCACTACAAATTTGCTATCGCAATTGATGCTTCGCCTTTCGGGTGAAACTGCGATAGCTTTTTTTAATTTCCCCGCCGAAGCGGCCATTGCGCCCAATGCTAACGTTTTTCAGTTTACCGAAATACGTGTAGTGCAGAGCGCATTTCAGTTCTATGAACATATTTTGTGACACCATTCAATGCCTCCCACGTCATATTGATCACAAGCACAATCGCACTTTCTGTAGCATAGCTTTACCGTGGCCTTCGCGATAAGTTGCTCCAGCGGCGCGCCACCGGCGCCCATCGCAGAGACCATTCTTTTACGCTGATAACGGCGCTTCGTACCCCCTGACGAACCGTCGGGTCCCTTCGATTTTGAACTGAATTGGCTGGCTGCGTACGTATTTTCGTAAGCAAACGGAGCCACAGCCACAGTGACAGGTGCAGCCTTAGCCCTGCAACCACCTGCTCGTTATGATTGCCAAACGGAAGCGCCTGTCTCTAGACGAAAAACTAGATGTTTTGCGTAGGCTGGACTTCGGGCAGTGTCAACTAGAATTCTCAGCACATTTAGATGTCACTGGCTTTGATGCAAGCAGTGCATGGTTCCATCGTTTCCGGGCGCGTTATGAATTCGCACGGAAACAGGTGTGTGGGCAACTGCAGTCCTAAGTGTACAAGGGCAGCAAAATATAACTGCAATCTTCAAAACATGCTAAATAAGCAGAAATTTACATTCAAATAAGCAGCATTGCAAATAAAAGGGTTTCTAATTTCATTTCAACAACTGATGTTTTCTTTAGCTTCTGATAAGTTGCGACATAGCTTTGTCAGTTCAGCGAACTTTCACTTTAACGAACTTCTTCCTGGGGTCCCGAGAAGTTCGTTCAAGTGAAGTTTCACTGTAAAGACTTAGATAGTGACTCCAACCAAATAAGTAAATTTATTATCCCAACGTGTCGGAGCCAATTCGGCTCCTTCTTCAGGGGGTGTTCTTCGGAGGTGGCGGTGTGCAGCCTTTAAAAGGTCCATCGTAAGAAAGGAGGAAGGGGAGAGAGCGGAAGGTGGGGAGACACTTGAGAGGGCACCTGTTCTAGGCAGACGAGGGGAAAGGGTGGGGGGGGGGGAGGTGGGCTGCAGCTGGTCGGCTGGGTTAACCAATGCTGGGGGCGCGTTACCAGCGGGGAAGCCGTTGAAGGGGGGGGGGGATTTTTTGGTGTTGGTGACCTAGAGCGGGGGGTCCTTCTTCCCTTCGTCGCGTCTCTAAGGCCATGGACATACACAGAAGGTAGGATGCCCTTCACGCGGTTTATATTACGATGATGATGATTAGTGGGGTTTATTGGCGCAAGGGCCAGATGTGGCCAAAGAGCGCCAAGGCGATGATGATGGCGTGTCATTGGTACATGAATAGTGAATTATGAGGCGTGGATGAGGGTGGCTGTAAAGGGGCCTAAAAATAGTCGCTCTAAAGAGCGTAAAATCTACATGTAATAAGGTTGTCACAATGATCAATGACGTTTACTATGAAAATGAATGCATTGAAAAAGGGTGATAAGGTATTCAAGTGATTTCACATGTAGTAATTGACAAAAGCACTACTGCCTAAAAGAGCCCTTGAACCAGAAGGGCCTGGAGGCAGGTGCTATACTGAACTACTGTCACAGCGGCATCCTCTGGAGAGAGGATGCGCTACGAATGTATTGGGCTTATTACATGTAGGACAACATCGTTCAAGAATGCGAGGACTGCTTTAGTTGTAAAAAGTGGTTCTTTACCGAGAAACATGGAGGGATGGAGCGGGACACAATAGCTGTATGCAAGAGGAAAATGTTTTCTTCCCTCGGTTTCGGCTTCCCGACACTCCAGGAAAACATGAAGGACGGTCAGCCTCTCACCACATCGACCACATGTTGGAGGCTCGTTACCAGTCAACAGAAAATTGTGAGTACCATATGTGTGTCCTATTCTGAGACGACAGAATAGGACATCAGTTCGTCGTGTTTTTGTAGCACAGGGCCAGAAACCTAACTGTGCTTTAATAAAGTGGAGCTTATTATTTGTTTCGGCGTCCCGCAAGCGTTGCCAGTGGTTTCGCAGTTTCGTTCGCAAAAAAGGCTTGAGATCTGTGGCAGGAATAGCAGTGGTAAGATTAATAGGGCAGCATTGCGGGCAAGTTGGTAGTCCATTACTAAGGTGTTATTGCGCAACAAAAGGACAAGGACGGCAGAGAATTGCGCTTAGTGTGTGTATTTTTCTCTGCCGTCCTTGTCCTTTTGTTGCGCAATAACACCTTAGTAAAGATTAATAGGTTGAGATGTAATTGATGTGGCCACTTTGTCTGCCAGTTCATTACCCTCAATGCCTCTATGGCCAGGAACCCAGCATATTGTCTCATCTCTACCAGATGAATAAATATTGCACAGGTATGTGTAAAGCTCGATAAGAACAGGATTTTTGTGTATTCTTATAGACATTAGTGCCTTTACGACACTTAAGGAGTCCGTGAATATTATTGCAGTCTGTTGTTTTAATTTCTTAATGTGTTTAACCTCGGACAGCACTGCATAGGCTTCTGCAGTAAAGATGCTTGTATAAAGGTTCAATACGTCCGATTCAGAGAAAGAGGGGCCAATTGCCGCGTAAGATACGCGAGCGTGCGACTTTGATGCGTCGGTGTAGAATTCAGTACACGAATACTTGGATTGGAGTTCACGGAAATGCATTTGAATTTCGAGGTCTGCTGCGTACTTTGTAACTTTTACAAAACATATATCGCACTGTATCGGCTGCCACTCCCAAGGAGGTGGCAGTTTAGCTGGAGGCATTATGCGATGTTCGAGGAGTGGGACATCCATTTCAACGCTAAGCTCCCTCACACGCAGTGAAAAAGGCTGTCTCACAGAGGGTCGATTATGAAGAAGTGAAGCACACGTCAAATCGTTAATGGTCTTAAAACATGGATGTTCGTGATTAGAGTGTACTTTGAGGGAATATGTGAAACTGGTGTATGATCTCTGCAGATGGAGTGACCATCATTCCATTCTACATATAAGCTTTCAATAGGGCTTGTTCTGAAAGCACCGGTGGCCAGGCGGATACCTAGATGGTGAACGGGATCTAGCATCTTTAGTGCGCTTGGGGCGGCAGAGTGATATACTACAGCCCCATAATCTAGTCGTAAACGAATCAGACTCTTATAAAGATTCAATAGACACTTCCTGTCGCTGCCCCATGTTGTGTGAGATATAATCCTCATTAGGTTCATTGTTTTTAGGCATTTGGTTTTGAGATATTTGATGTGCGGAATGAAAGTTAGCTTAGAGTCAAGTATGATGCCTAAAAACTTGTGGTCTTTGTTCACAGGTATTTGTTGTCCACACAGTTCTACACAAGGATCTGGGATCAGGCCTCTCTTTCTTGTGAAAAGAACACAAGAACTTTTGTGGGGGTTAACTTTGAACCCGTTTTCGTCTGCCCACTTAGACACTTTGTTCAACCCCTGCTGTACCTGTCTCTCGCACACGGCCAGGTTACAGGACTTGAAGCCCATTTGTATATCGTCCACGTAGACAGAATAAAAAATAGCCGGTGTTAATGAGGCACGAAGTGTGTTCATCTTCACGATAAACAGTGTGCAGCTGAGCACGCCTCCCTGGGGTACACCAGTTTCCTGTATAAATGGACGCGACAGTGCATTACCTATTTTAACCCGGAATGTGCGGTTGTCTAGGTAGCTTTCAATAATAATTAACGTATTACCGCGGATGCCCATTGCCGACAGATCGCGTAGGATTCCGTAACGCCAGGTCGTATCGTACGCCTTTTCCATATCGAGAAACACGGATAGGAAGTATTGTTTATGTATGAAGGCATCACGAATGTTTGCTTCGATGCGCACGAGATGGTCCGTTGTAGACCGTCCTTCTCTGAAGCCGCACTGATATGGATCAAGGATTTTGTTTGACTCAAGGAAGTGTAAAAGGCGACGATTGATCATTTTTTCAAAGAGTTTGCAGATACAACTTGTGAGGGCTATTGGGCGGTAACTTGTTACTAATTCGGGGTCTTTACCTTGTTTCAGAATCGGAATGACAAGGGATTCTTTCCATGCAGTAGGTAGGTACCCGGCAGCCCATATAGCATTGAAAAGTGCGAGTAGCGTTATTTGGGTATCACTGTGAATGTGTTTGATCATGTCGTACATGATCCTGTCGGGTCCAGGTGCAGAGCTCCGACATGCAGTCAAGGAGGCTCTCAATTCGGCGATGTTAAAAGGCATGTTATAGGGTTCCTTCTGTCTGCACTTGCGGTCAATAGCCTTGCGTTCTGCGATATGTTTGTGCTTTAGGAATGCCTCGGAATAATTATTTGAGCTAAACACGCGCTCCAAGTGTTCGCCAAGAGCGTCAGCTTGGTCTTCCAAGCTGTTCGCTTCGTCGTTCACTAGCGGCAACGGATGGATTTCTTTTCCCTTTAGCCTCATTAGCCTGTCCCATACTTTTGCCTCTTGAGTATACGAGTTGATACCTGAGAGAAACCTTTCCCAACTTGCCCTCTTAGCCTGTCTTCGCGTCCTTCTTCCCTGGGATTTAACATGTTTAAATTCTATGAGGTTTTCAGCTGTAGGACATTGACGTAGTTTGCCCCAAGCTTTATTTTGTCTCCTTCGTGCCTGTCTACAATCGTTATTCCACCAGGGGACCCGTCTTTTAAATGAAGTGCCACATGTTTGAGGGATGAACTTCTCAGCGGCGTCAATGATAAAAGCAGTAAAATATGATACGGCATGATCTATTGTAAAATTATTTATAAAATCTCGTGATAAGTACGTGGATTCCCTAAAGCATTCCCAGTCAGCTGAGGCCAGTTTCCAGCGAGGGACATGGGGAAGAGAGTCATGTTCGGTTACTAAGTTTAGGGTTACTGGGAAATGATCACTTCCGAATGGGTTTTTAATTGCATGCCATTGTAAGTCAGGGAAAAGTGAGGCAGAGCCAATTGACAGGTCTATTGATGAATATGAATTATGATGGATATTGTAATATGTTGGTTCCTCCTTATTGAAGAGGCACGCACCGGAGTTAACAAGGAAGTTTTCAATGAGTCGACCTCTCGCGTCGCATCGTGAATCTCCCCAAAGGGTATGATGAGCATTAAAATCCCCAGTGATAATGTATGGTTCTGGGAGCTGGTCGACGAGGCTGTAAAATTCCGCTTTACTGAGGTGATGGTTGGGTGGTATGTAAATGGAGCAGATCGTTATAAGCTTGTTGAGTAAAATTGCTCGCACAGATACAGCTTCGAGAGGCGTGTGAAGGGCAAACTGTTGGCAAGCAACAGACTTATTTACACCTATGGCTACACCTCCGGACAATGCAGAAGCGTTGTCACGATCTCTACGGAAAATGGCATATTGCTTGAGAAAGTTGGACTGTGCAGGTTTTAAGTGTGTTTCTTGGACACACAGCACCTTCGGATTAAATTTATGTATGAGTTCTGTGATGTCGTCCAGGTTACGAAGTAGTCCTCTGACGTTCCACTGTAGTATCTGTGTGGCCATGTTGCAGACGATGTTTGTGCTGTCTGTCTCGTGTAAAAACACTAACTTAACTTACAGAGCCCTTGTCGGGCCCTGTGATGCGGGCTTTTTCTTTTTTGGAGTGGTCGAGAGATTCTCGCCGCTCCTTTGGCGCTGGCTGCGCCGTCTGGCTGGAAGATGTGTCCATCGGCTCTTGCGGAGCGCTGGACACCCGCTCTTGAGAGCGCTTTGTTCGCAGTGAAGGCCTCGTCTCGAGAGACAAGACCTTGGAGGCCACCAGCCCAGAGGTGGATGGCCCCTTCTGCTGGGGTGGCGGAGCAGCGCTAGCTGCATTCGCCGAGGGAGCAGATGGCTTCACCGCCGGCTCAGCTACGCATGGGCCGGACAGCAGCCGGAAGCCGCTGCGACGCTGCCCCCTGACGCGTCACATCGGCAAAGCTGGTTTTCGACAGGTAGGTAACCCGCCTTCGTGCCTCTTTGAAAGTTATGTTTTCTTTTACCTTAATTGTCAGTATTTCCTTTTCTTTTTTCCAAGATGGGCACGACCGCGAGTATGCGGCGTGCTCCCCATCACAGTTAACACAACGTAGAGAACCTTCACAAGACTCGGAGGAGTGTTCGTGAGCACTGCATTTCGCACAGGTTTGGCGGCCTCGGCAGTTCTGCGAACTATGGCCGAACCGCTGGCATTTGAAACATCGAAGGGGATTTGGCACGTATGGCCTAACACAAAGCTTGATGTACCCGGCCTCGATGGACTCGGGCAGGACACTTGAGTTGAAAGTAAGTATTAGGTGTTTGGTCAGGAGTTCTTTGCCATCTCGCCTCATTTTAATCCGTTTAACATTGATAACATTCTGATCACTGAAACCCTCAAGGAGTTCAGCCTCACTCAGCTGCAACAGGTCATCATCTGAGACAACACCACAGGTGGTATTCATAGTACGGTGTGGGGTTATTGTTAATTGGGCATCTCCAAATGATACTAGATTGGGCAGTTTCTCTTATTGTTTGAGATCACGGAGCTCCAAGAGGAGATCCCCGCTTGCCATCCTGGATGCTTTGTAGCCTGTTCCAAAAATACCAGTCAAAGACTTTGAGACAAGGAAAGGTGAAATTGTACGTACTGATGTGTCTGAATTTTCAGAGTGAATAACATGAAATCGGGGGAGATTCTGTGTTTGGCGTCCAAAAAACTGGAACACATCTTCGGTGCGCCCTCTTTTCAGACGGCGATCAGGAGTAGCGGGAATTGTTCAGCCATAGGTATAGAATTTTTCGGCAGCGACGCCAGCCACCCACCATGGAGCCCAACGAGGGGACTGCTGCAGGACCTGGAAAAGACAGGTCCTGCAAAACGCCAGCTGTACGCCACTACTATAACCAAATATGTACAGCCAAGGTTGGTTGCACCACACAAGGTTAACCCTCGCTGCCTGGAAAGTCGGAAGTAAAAGGAAGTGAAAAGAAGACAGGATAGATTGAAAGTGGGAGAGAAAGACGAAGATTGGAGAGGAGGATAGGAAAGGGCAACTACCGATTTCCCCCGGGTGGGTCAGCCCGGAGGTGCCGTCTATGTGAAGCATGGCCGAAGAGGTGTGTTGCCTCCGCCGGGAGGCCTTAAAGGTCCAAACACCCGGCATCGGCTCAACCCCCAGGATCCCCCTTTCCCCAGACACGGCTAAGCCGCGCACGGCTATCAAGCGGGAGGGTCCAACGCCCATGTGCTCGGGTACGTGGTGGCGCAACTCACCAAACGCCTGCTTGCGCAGACGCCCCTGCGGGGGTTTATATTACGCGCCGTATTCTGAATGTGCCATGACTCCAGTAGCAGCCTTTTTTGGCCAGTTTGTCTCTGTTTGATAGATTTGCGTTTCTTGGACAGAAGTCTTGCGGTCGGCGTCTTCGGAATGTTCGGCGACGGCGCTGCGTGTTTGGTAAAGCTATGGAGCCTCAATTTCTTGTTTAATAATGAAGAAATAATAATAATAATGCTTTACTGTTTTAGTGTGACAGCTCAAAATATTCGTGAAGTGCAGTTTGCCTTCAGACGTGAAACAGAAGTCCATTCATGTCACCAAAAGTCGATGTTGCGGTCTCATGGCACCAGACTCAACTGATACATACACACACACTATGACGAAGCTGCAAAAACAGAGATGGTTCAACACTCGACAGGATAACTGGGGAGAGAGTCCTCCTGCACATTAAGAAAGAAGCCAAAATTGGAAGGTTCCATTTGATGGCTGTTAGTGACAAGGTCGAAGTCAACAAATACACTGATCCAACTGATTCGTGTTTGAGTTGTTGGACACCTCATGAATTCCAACTATGGTTTTGGTGATATAAATGGTCTCCTGCTTCACGTCTAAAACAGTCCTGCACTTGGAGTATATTTTAAACTAGCTGCATAGGATTGATGTAATGATTATATGTGGCACTAGAGAAATTCAGGCTCTATGTCATAATTGTAGGGTCTGCAATTATCTAGAAATGCACAAAAGTGGAACATAAAGGTTTTGTGTTTGTACTCGCCTAATGAATTTCTCATTTGTGCACTGATTGTTTGTAAAAGAGAGTAATGACTTTGATGCACAATTTGTTTTAGACTGTTGTCTTGCTTTAACTCATCCATAATATTATAAACCATTGAGCCTGCCAATCCCTGTGTAAGCTGCTGCATCGGTGGCACAAAAAAAGGAAGTTCCGTACTCGTGATCTCATTGACCAACTTTCTGCATGGGAGTCACAGTTGTCAGTAGAGGATTACAACAAAGTATTCCAGGGTCAAAATGAAGCCTTTCCGGTTAGCATAAGTGGTAATTAAGCCTCCTAATCCAGACATTACTCCAGGGCCCACAATGAGCTATTAGTGGTAGGCGAGCCACAGTTCGGTGGGAATTTCATATTTACAATTTGTAACTTTTGAAAGCACCACAAAACAGATTTGTCTGTTGTGAGAATGGTATAGTTCTTGCAGCCATGATTTAGGCAAAATAGGTCTAAAAAACATTGGTTACTGGAAATATTTATTAAGGAGAGCATTGTGAATGCACCTTTGCTGCCTTTTCAGATTACAGTTCAGTCCTAGTCTTAGCCTGTTCTTTCTCTGTGTCGTTTGCTTTATTTGAATATCAAGTGTACTGCATTTAGTGATGCTCTCAAAAAAGCTATTTGGTCCGTGTACCCGCTTCATAAACATTTTCATTACCATTTTAAATCAGATGATTTCATTTTTGTTGCATTGATAATTAAGATTTTCAAGTCCTCTGTAGAGAAGTTCCATTTGCTAAAGGCCCACTGTATTAGTCATTTCATGGCACCATACTGAATCACATTTGTATTTATGAATAAGGTGCATTTTTTACTGCTCTGTTAGGCATCTATCAGCCATTATGGAAGGTTGTGCCTGTCTAGAGACAGGAAACAGCCTTTCTGCATGCTGTTTTATCTTGCTTAATATGCACTTTCGACACACTTGTACTCAGTTCTGCTGCCATTAGTATTGCATGCAACTGTTAAGAGCACAGTTTACCTTAGCTGATAGCGGCATTTCTTTGCTATATTTGCTTGCGGAAATGGTATATGTGGCTTGTGCATATAGCATCCATGCATTTTCATATCAGTGCAAGTCTACTGGCATATAAGTACACATGCTGTGCAACCTTCTCATGGCCTGTGGAACAAGGGAAAGAGCAGCGTACATTTGTTGCAGTATTTAAGACAGACTTGCTTATTAGTGCACTGCTATAGCCTGCATGCATGATATCATTTGCTAATACTGATTCACTAGTGTCACAAAACAGTGGTCCTTTCTGACTCTGAAAGTGTGGAACAATTTACCGGCATGGTGCTCAAACATTGATAATGGTTGAACAGAGAGAGTGGACTGCAATGTTTTATATGCACTCCGTGTTTACGTAGACTAAATTCAACACTTGTTTAAGTCGTATAATAATTCCTAAAGGTAAAGTCTCAACAAAAAGTGATTTTTCAGCCATACAGGCGTAGTGGCAGACGTCCGACTTTGTATGAAAACCTCCAATCATGTTTCCTTACCAATTTTCGTACACATTAAACTTGGTGAGTGCTGATGCTGCTTTGATCCCTACAATGCTTACACTTGCACGGGCTTAGGCAAAATCTGTTTCTTGCAGTTTAAAAGGAAGAAGTGGGAGAACAATATGCATAGCACAAATCCATT